>NC_050190.1:18434043-18484043 GCF_008315115.2 Sander lucioperca | reverse complement strand
ACTGTTGAAGACTGTGCGCAGTGTGAAGCACACAGGTTTTTCTTTGCACTGCATACTAAAGACTTTGAAGAAACACTGGGAATATATTAAAAGCCATGTCAATAAATGGGCTAGAATCCCCAATAATTGAACTGGGTGAAGAAATGCCTTTGTCTTTGCATTCCTTGCATTTTATTTCCAGTGTGGCTTATACAATATATGCTCAATTCTTATTGAAAGGAAAAAAAAGTCCAATGTCATTAACGTCTCCATTTCTCTCTTGCTTTTGTCTCTGTCTGTCTGTCTCAGGTGTCGTGTCCAGGTGGGGTGGTAACCATGGAGAGGCTGTGGCTGTGTGTGATGCTGGCAGTCGCCATGGCAGTGCGGGCACAGATCTGCCCGAAGCGCTGCGTATGTCAGATCCTGTCACCCAACCTGGCGACCCTCTGCGCCAAGAAAGGTCTATTGTTTGTACCGCCGAACATTGATAGGCATACAGTGGAGCTACGGCTGGCTGACAACTTTGTCACAAGGTAATGGTCACATCAACAATACTACTATTTAGAGAACTGGTACTTTATACCGCTGATACTGCAGACACTGTTTCGGTTTTTACTGCCTTACTAGGACAACTTTAAGTACAAACCTTGTGACAGTTGTATTGCTTGAAACACGGCCTCATTCTTTTCAATGACAACAATGCTTAGACATAGTCTGAGTGCACTGGGTGACGTCTAGCTAACGAAAATCATCAATACTGTATCAAAAACAACAAATCACTCTTAGAGGTAAAATGTGCGGACTCCCTTAAAACGTCTGGGCATTTCACCCTGTCAGGTAAAATTAATTTGAAAACCTGCAGGGAAGTCAAGTTGCAGTTGCAGCCGTGCAATCAGTACAAGGAGCAAATCTAAGTGTATCTTCGTAAATCAATGATCACAAAAACATTAAAAATGATCTCTGTTTAAAGTTACAGTGAGTTCTCCTGTAGGTTTAATCTTAGGTTAATGCAAAGATTTGATTAATAAACAACTTTTTAGGTTTGTAGATGACGAGATGACCCAATGCGAGCCGACGAGAACGTGCATCAGGTTTACAGCACTTAGTCACTTTAGAATATATATAAAGAATTTTAGAATATATAGAAGTTATCTATTAGTGATACTGTAAAATAAAAATGTTCCGCTTCTTCTGACTATTTTGTAACCACTCAAACTACTGCTACTAGTGAAAAGCAACTGCAACCTAAGCTTCTACATCTACAATTACTGTAAGTGTAGCATACTATACTGTTATTACTAGGATAATGTTACTACTAGCACTAAAACTGCTAATAATACTATAATTATATACTGTCTATAAAAATAATACTGTCTGGTATAGTGATTTGTTAGGATCCTCCTTGATACACTTTTCGGGTGCCGTATTCCCACAAATTTTTTGTCTTCTCAAAATGTGTTCACTAAACTCTGACATTAGTGAATAATTCTCAACAATCTAAAATCAATACCTATTTGTTTCATGTTTTTTTTAAATAAATTATAGAAATTGTCTGTCGTGGCTGGGCGGTCTCTAAACTATACTTTGATGAAGAAAACTCTTGAAGCCGTAGATGGGTTAAATAAGATCTCTTTGTTTACACAAGAGAACTGAGACACGTCTCTGCACAGAAGGAACTGATATCTTACTCAAAACCCTTCAGTCTTATACCAAGGCATTATCTCATCTGGGTCACACCGGCACTTGGCTCTCCCTCAGCCACGGCCACTACCCAGTCTCCTCTCAATCAGTATCATTGTTCACTATCCCCAGCCTATTAGCACTCCTCACCTGTTGCCTGTTTGAACTCGTTAACTCATCTACAAGAACCCTCTCCATGGCTCAGTTGTTGTCTGGTCTCATCACTACACGACATTTAATTATTAACAACCAATGTATAATATTTGAAGAGCTAAGTATGCTAGTCCTTTGAAAGTTCAGTATGTGTGTGGGAGAATGAACAATTGTTTCTCAAAGCTGGAAACAGAGACACTGATCTATGATGTCATCAGGCAAGAAAACCTGGAGCCTCTCCGGCAAAGAAGAATAAGTTGCTGAATTTTTGGACAGAGCGGCATCGCCCAGGGTCCTTTCATGACGATTCAAGCACATTTTCCGCCGGCACTACAATGAAATAAAACTAATTTTGGTGTGGGAAAAAAACATATTCTTTAAGGCCCCCTGAGTAAGTCATAGTCAGTTCAAAGTCAATGGAGCAGCTCAAGGCTGTCTCCTGATAGCATTGCAGTTTAGAGCCTCGGTTCTCTGGTTTGTAGCCTTTGGAGAGAGTTGTTCACACATGCAGTTATTGAATGAGCTGCACAGGATGAAAGGAATACCATATGTGAATTATGTTAACTTATAAATATTGAAAGAGTTTTCCCATTAAAAATCTCTATCAACACTATTGGACTGACAAATAGGCAACACTACATTTTGAAGGAATACTTACTTAATAATATTAAGATTGACAGCTGGAATTGGTGGTGTTACTCAAAACTGTTTCTTGAGCAGATCTAGTGCTGGAGGGACATCTTGTGATATATGTCTCTTGTCTAATTGAACTGTGCTTATCTGTGTCCACAGTGTGAAGAGGAAAGATTTTGCTAATATGACACGGCTGGTGGATCTAACATTATCCAGAAACACCATCTCCTACATCACACCTCATGCCTTTGCCGATTTGGAAAACCTCAGAGCTCTACACCTCAACAGGTATGAATTTGCATACAGCTGTAGACTGATGTGGTTGTGATATCATGGGATAAATTGATTAATTAATACATGTGAGGTGTCGTCGTTTATTTACAAATTTAGAGGGTACTTTCTGTTTCATCAATCTCTCTCTCTCTCTCTCTCTCTCTCTCTCTCTCTCTCTCTCTCTCTCTCTCTCTTCCTCTCTCTCTCTCTCACTCCCTCAGTAACCGGCTGACGAGGATAGGCAATGATACATTTTGTGGGATGTCAAAGCTTCACCACCTGATTCTGAACAACAACCAGCTGATGCTGATCCACCAGGGAGCATTCAACGACCTGCTGGCACTGGAAGAATTGGACCTCAGTTACAATAACCTGGACACTATACCTTGGGAGGCCATCCAGGTCAGGATCTCTTTAAACTGCAGCAGCCTTTAAAACATGTCTGGCTGGAGGCCTTTCAGAAAAATGCAATCCCAACAAACAATTAAATGGCCATAAAACCTTTTTTGGCCATTTATTTGAAATTTAAATTAAGAGATCTTAAGGGCTTTTAGGAGCGGAGGCCATTATGTGGACTATTCATTAAGATTCACTTAAGCTTAATTCCTAAGCATTTTAAGTGCTAGCAGTTTAAATTTTACCGGTGCTCTTCGTCAGCCACCAATTTCTATGTAATACAAATGTCAGTGCCTCTGTGGATCAGCTTACTAACATGCTTTGCAACTTAAAGGTGCCGTAGGTAGGATTACGAAGATCCAGGATCTCCAGGATCCCCCCTTTCCGCTAAAGCCCAAAACGGTCTCCTAAGCCCCTCCCCCCACAAGGGAGAATGACTGTGTGTGCATGAGCAGTGATTGACACCCAGTTAGACACCTCCCTGGCCTTGATTGGTGCATCTGAACAGGGAGCATTGGATTTTTGCAAATTGCACTACAGGCTATAGGTGGTGCCACAGAATATGACAGAAAGTTAGTTTTATAAGGCTTACCTACTGCACCTTTAAGATGCCTGAGTAGTTATAGTCAAGTTTTATAAATATGTGCTGTATTAGGTAATTGTGTTTCTTGATCAGCCACATGATGGCTTTGTTATTTTCAGTTTAACTTTACGTTTACAACATAGACATGTTAACATTGTAATTCAGCTTTAGCATTTCTATCACCACTGTACATCAAGGCATGAGAGATTAAAGGGACTGTGGCAATAACCAGGGTTTTGCTTTCTGGAAAGACTAAAGAAATAAAGAAAGAAGTATTAAAACAGTGTTTTCTTCATATCCCTACATTTTTAAACTCCTCCACTTACTCCTTTTCAAAATGATAAAAATGTTCTCTGTTTTTTCTGTTACTCCTGCAGAAAATGATTAGCCTCCATACGCTGAGTTTAGACCACAATATGTTGGACTTCATTCCAGAGGGAACATTTTCTCTGCTACAGAAACTCAACCGGCTGGACGTCACCTCTAATAAACTCCTAAAGCTGCCGCCGGACCCACTTTTTCAACGAGCACAGGTATTCTCAGAGGATTTATTCCCACCAAAATAAAAACCCAACATAACAAAAAATGCCTAAAACCCTGAAACACAATCAGGCACTTCATCTAACTTACAATTTCTTGCGTGTAGATGAACTGAATTAAAACGAAATGGTTGAGTCGCACATTGTGCAGTAGTTTCCCTTTGTACTTAACTGACAACTGTTTAAACAACTGACATATCACATAATGCCTTTTCATATGTTTTGACGTCCGCTCATAACTCAAGAAAACCTTTTTTTGAAACCTTTTGTTTTTTTTAGTATTGACATTACCAGTTCATTTACATCGGTATCATTTATGTAGAAACTCCTAACTGCAATGTTCAAAAGGTCATACTGGTGAGAATAGAGCAATTCCATGCTCTGCTTACAGATATGATAAAGGTTTTTGCCCATAATAATAATAAAAATGTGATGTTGGGCCACTGTATAAATGTATAGTGGCTCAGTGGGACAATGTCCATATTTAATCACTGTAAAACCTTTCTTAAAATCTAATGGTATTTAAACTTAATGTTTAATCATATTTCATGTTTTCTGGTCCTGGTGATTTATGCTATCACTCATCTAATTGCAGGAAGAAGTAGGCCATAGGATAGAGAAGGGAACATTTTTTCATTGGAATCATTGTTTCACACTACCAGGTCCTGGCCACATCAGGGATTATGACCTCCACTTCTTTTGCATTATCATTTGGTGGAAACCCGCTCCACTGCAACTGTGAGTTACTGTGGCTGCGAAGGCTAAACAGAGAGGACGACCTGGAGACATGCGCTTCACCCCAACACCTCTCTGGCCGATACTTCTGGTCCATCCCTGAGGAGGAGTTTCTCTGCGAACCTCCACTCATCACCAGATACTCCCATGAGATGCGGGTGCTTGAAGGGCAGAGAGTTATACTCAGGTATCAGTTTTTAACTGAGATACATAAAATATAGTATAAATACATGCAGAAATGGAAAAGATAAACGTTTCCTCATTAACACGCAAACACACAGTCACACACTGTCTGTTTTCATTCGTGTAGTTGTGCATTATGTTTACAAGCCGCTCAAGAATACGTGAAATGCCCAACTGTTCAATGAAGCAGACGACAGGGACATCACAATTTTAAGGAGGATGAATTTAAATCAAGAAGAGGTCTGTGAGATGATGATTACTTCATTTGCATATATATTGGTTATACACTTCAAATCATGATAGATGTTATGTTTTCAGATATCGAATTATGGGGAGAAAAAGGGGGCGAAGAAAATCAATGAGATACTATTATTATCTTTTCTTTATTGTGTCTTGACTTCAGCTCCAGATCCATTATCAGAGGGTCAACCCACCTAACATTTCTCATCTTTTGTAGCATGTTTTTAACACATTCAACTGCAAAAAGACAGGGAAATGTAGTGGTACATGGCTTGTGTTGATGATACCTTTTTTATCTGGTTATGACATGGTCATAGTTTACCCTGCTTTTATTTTACCATTTTAGAGTAATACATCTGAAATACATGCCTTGGGGTTGCTTTCATTTGTCCCTTTTCAAACGGGACCAGGGTTGAAACACCCTGAAGAAGGGCGTCCTGCCCCAAACATCCGTGTGGCAATAAAAAGTATTATTTGGAGTGCTGTCCTAATTAACCTTTATATATTATGTTCCCTTTTCACTCCCACAATAACTCACTTTATTTCATAACAGACCCATGTTTGAGGAATGCGTACAATGTGACCCTGCAGCCAAGTCCCCTGAAAAATCCCTTTCATGAGCTCTCATATTTTGGTCTTGCACCCATTTCAATTCAGTAATGCAACTACTGGTATACAAGAGATAATAATACGAAATCTGTGAGTATGAATATAATGAATACAATAGGGTGATGGGCATTTTGTTGCTAGTTTCTGACCAGTATATTTATTAGTCTGGCTTAACTGATGTACATTGCTGGGATAAAGCTGGACGGTTGTGATTGGTCTAAAGAAATAAAAGTGATTTTTTTTTTCTCAATCCCAGAATAATGTAGATTAGCGTGAAGCCTGACCATACTCCAGCGCTGACACAGTGCCGTGGAGATAGGTCTGGCAATACGAGACTAATGTTAATTGATAATGAAAATAATCATTAGTTGCACTAAAACTTAAACTAATTATTGAACCAAAACTACATGTAGCAGTATTCTTCTGACCTTGTACCTACTTATTACAACACTGTAATTCAAAGGCTGTAACGTAAAGCGTATTCTAACTTCAAATAATGTGCTCTGCCGACACAGTAGATCATGTTACGCCTCTTTTCCCACCCACTCAAGTCCCAGATGGAAGGTGGAGATAGTCCAGAAACCATCATGAAGCAATGCTCTGCTTGTACTTTACAGTTGACCACATTATGTCTGGTTTCTAATACATTCAACTCCACTGGTTTTCTCTCTTTAAAGGTGTAAGGCAAGAGGTGACCCAGAGCCAGCAATCCACTGGATCTCTCCCGAGGGCAAACTGGTGTCTAACTCCTCCAGAACGTTGGTCTACAACAACGGGACCCTGGACATCCTCATCAGTACGGTGAAAGACACTGGCTCCTTCAGCTGCATCTCCTCCAACCCTGCCGGTGAAGCCCACCAAACAATAGACCTGGTTATTATAAAACTCCCCCACATCTCCAACAACACCAACAACATCCAGGAGCCTGACCCGGGATCGTCAGACATTTCCACATCAACACGAGGCGGAGCCAACGGGAGCAACGTGACGGGTGACGTTAAGGGTGGGGCGGATAAGAGGGTTGTAACGGCCGAGGCCACGTCATCGACAGCGCTGATCAAGTTCAACTTCCAGAGGAATATTCCGGGCATAAGGATGTTCCAGATACAATACAATGGGAGCCAAGATGACTCGCTGGTTTACAGGTAAGACGACGACGTTCATCAGAGTCAGACAGTACGCAATGAAAACTGAACCATGATATGGCTAATGTGGAGGTAGAGAATTACTCAAGTCTGAGCTATGTGGATTGGATTTCAGTAGATTAGATGCAATTTTAATGATCCTGTTTGGATCCTGTCGCTAGGAGGCCTACGAGTTGGCTACCAGTGCACTACAGGGGCATTACAATGCTTTGATCCTGTAAATGAAAGACTACAATAATAAATAAATAAGTACAGCAAATGTGAAAGATACCCAAAGGAAATGGCAAATATCAATGTATAAAAAGGCTATTACATGATGAAATATGTGTATTATTCAGTATTAGTTACATTTGCACAACTTCATAAACATAACAAATGTTTCCCTGTCGAAAAACAGTAATGGTGGTAATGTTAAAGATTAGCTACTTTTTTTTTTTATCAGAGAATACAGTATGTACACATGACTATTGGTCATGGCATATTACAGCACAGACAGATTAGTTCATATCAGGGCATATTAGACCGACACAGATGATACATGAATGAACAACAAAGAAACCAGATAAACTGCGACGCGATAAAGTTCATGATCCTCAGGGAAACCCGGCAAAGTAATGGAGCTCGCTCTATGCTGCTTGCTGACTCACTGGAGCCTTGACAGGGAGAGCTCTGCGAGTCCCTCTTGACTTTTGCCGTTTTGCTCAGGATTACACAGATTAGATCGATCTCGCAGGGAATGATTGTTATTTGAGCTAAATATTTACACTGGTGAAATGGGGGAGAGGGAATTAACAAACACATACAGCTTTCGTAGGGACATCTGCAATTATTATCTCCCTTTCATATCACTGCTAATCCCTATACATCAGTACGCAACATCATCCACAGCGGGGGGAGCATTGAGATTGACCGGATGGGTCATGATAATGACAATACTCTAGGTTTTTATGATTTTTTTTTATTGATTTTTTTTTACCACAAGCTATGAATTTGTAATCCTTGCTCTCTTACAGTCTTTATCTCTCTGTGACTTCACCTATATATGATTAAAAAACACAGATCATTCACAGAAAAATCTGATGGTATTATCTGCCGTGCATATTATTCCTAATCTCTGTACATAATTCAGCAGCACTTAACCGGATTCAGAGAACGCATCATCGAGAGACGGCGCCAATAGGATTTATAGCTGTCTGTCTTGCAAAGATAGCGTCGTCACTTTTCACATCAAGATAGCTGCTTTTCCTCTTTTTATCTCTCTCTTTTTCTGCTCCTCTCTCTTTTATTCTCAAGCATTTTTTAGGATTGTCATCCCCAGCCCCAGACTTTAAAATACTTGTTGGATAGCATTACGTTAGTAGTGCATGACAGCTATAAAAAACAAAAAGCTTCCTGTGGGGGCATGGAGGAGGAGTGATTAGACAGCCTTTCACCACCCACACCGACCCTTCCTCCGTCTGTCACGTCACTCAAAGTCTTTCTTTCTTCCTGTCTTTTCATCCTCCTCTCTTCCTCTGGCTCTCCCTTCCTCTCTTTTTTTCAGCGCTGATGTCATTTGTGTTTCTCCGTGTTATTTTGCAGCTCTCTTGTCTTTAGAATAGCAGATTGATTTCCATTCCACACCTCTGCTGGCACAAAGCAGCAACCTATTGATTCAGTTTTTTTCATTACCCAAACAGGAGAAAGGGAATACAAAAGCGGGACAACGCGAAAAGGCTAGTGGAAAACATAGGGGAACGACATAGGGGCGAGAGCAAGAGGGAAAGCGGGTGACAGATGAGGGAAGACTGGTGCTATTGTCACAGACAGGGCACTCACTTTTCAGGTTCAATAAAGCCTTATTGATTTGCGGCACATTGACATTTCTGCGCTTTTCTCCTCACCTGCTCCGCATAATGCTCTTGAGTGAAGTTGTATGTTTCCTTCATACTGTGAGTTCAGCTCTCTGCGTAAACAGATGGATAAGTGAGTGATAGTTTAAAGCTTTTACAGGTACATCCGCCCGGCTAAGTTAAACTCCTGGAACACATCCGAACTGTAATAGTTGTAACACTTGATTCTGTATTGATCCCTGCAGGGAAATCCCGCCCACCACTCCTTCCACTGGGAGGTCAGGGTCAGCTGCAGAACAGCACTCCTGGAGCTGACAGGGATTCAGTGTTTTGCTCAAGGACGCTTGAGACAGGCAGATGTTTATTGATACACTACTGGTGTTTTTGTAATCCTGCTTAAGTATTGTATTTCTATTCTGGAGGCAGGCCTAGTGCCCAGTCAGTCACACAGCAAACCACCTCACAACAGCAAACTAACATCGATCCGATTTAAATAATCAACATCTTAATATAATGATGACTATTTTGCTTGTGATTTTATTTATTAACAGTAAGCATGGCTGATGAATCATTGTTTATATCAAAATAGCTATTTGAGAATTTTCAGATCAGCGATTGTTATTTATTATTACAAAATTAGCAATCTAGGCGATTGTATATCACCTGTGTATCCCAGTAAAGCTTAAAGGTGCAGTAGGTAAGCCTTATAAAACTAACTTTCTGTCATATTTGCTGAAACTGACCCTATGTTCCAGTAGAACTACATGAAGCAGGTAGTTTAAACCACCTACAGCCTGTAGTGCGATTTGCAAAAATCCACAGCTCCCTGTTCAGATGCACCAATCATGCATTCATTATCCCTTTTGGGGGTAGGAGTTTAGGAGACCGTTTTGAGCTTTAGCGGAAAGGGGGGAGGGACTGAGAAGTTGTCGATGTTCAAATTTTTTTGGCAAAGTCCTGGATCTTCGCAATCCTACCTACAGCACCTTTAAGGGTCTGTGAGTCTGTGAAGTTAAAGTTAGCTCTGGCAGCTACAGTGCAGAAAACTGTAGCGTTAGCTAATTGCTATCTCAATTAGGCGTCATCAGTCAGGTATCAAACCACTGTAAGAAGTGACTAACGATAAGTTTGTCATTTCATAACTGGCCAGTAATGCAGCTATTATAAATAAACACAACAGCAAGTGTCTCGATTTAACTTTGATTATAGATAAAGTATACCACTAATGCAATATCTTAAATTAACATTTCTTTTAAAAACTAGCCAAGTTTATTTCGAAGCTGACTTTTATCTGACTGACTGACTTGAACCCTGGGAGTGTCCACAACATCAACTGCATATTTCTTAATCTCTATCTGTTTCAGTATTCAGAGTCAAAATGAATACGCTTGAGAAAACCCTATTGTTTAAAACTATGACCTGTAGTTTAATTTATAGAATACTTTCCTCAAATAGTTCAGAACTAGTTCAAAATCCTTAGACTAATCCTTAGACTCAGTTTTTCCACATTATGTTGTTAATATTTCTGAAATTAGTTTCCTCTTAGATCTATTTCCTGCACAAAATTCACTGCTCGCCCTTCCACAGCCGTCAAGGAAAAACAATTTGCAAATTGCAATTTCTGGGGACCCCTTCTGTCAAGGCACTAATCCAGAGCACTACAACTGTGTATTCATTGTACCTTTACATTTTAGGGACTTATTATTATTATATTATTATTATTATTATTATTATGTATTACAGTACATGGCTACCAAAACAAAACAAAATTTCGCTACTCATCCATTGACAGAGCGATCTTGAAACCTTGGGTGTCTATTGGTCTCTTTTCTTTTCCTTCTTGAATGCACACTGTAAGGAACTATATTGAGTCATCCACACAGCACTCATTTAAGCCTCAGCTGTTAACCCCTTACATGTATTTCAGGGTCATGTCAGGGAAATGCTCATGTCGCCTAAATAATATGCTGACCTTTTACACATGACAGCAGATGCAGTCTTTCCTTCGCACCTTGCTGGTTTTATTGAACAATTCACAGCCATGTCGATGATGATAATAAAACTCACAGCCAGCATCGACAGCGACGACCATAAAACTGCCACAAAGTAGAATGTGCTCTTCTTCAGACATAAAGCCAATTATTGCTTGTAATTAGGGGTTTGGATGAATGCAATGCATTTTTTGGCATTAAGGGAAGAATGAATTGACAAATAATAGGGCAAATAGATGTCTTGTTTAGTCAATGAATAGACTAAACAATGAAGGTGGTAAAAAAGGCTGTTAAAATATGTGTGCCTTGAACAGAGAAATACAGATCGAGCTGCTTTCTAATAAGGTATTTTACATACTATATGTATACATTTTTTTATATTAATAATAAGCCATTACTTGGTTTGGGTTATGCCTTTATTTGGACATTTTGGTCACAATTAAAACTTTTCTTGTGACCCCCTTCGTACAAAGCTGTATCATTGTGATCCTTTATCTTTTTATCTTTATCTATTTGAGTGGTTTTCACTTCTCACATAGGTTTACTGGGAAAACTATACAGTATTGTATTACATAAGAAGAAAGCAGATTTTCTATTTCCTGTTTTTTTAACCCGTTACATTCATCTTGTGACCCCTTGTGAGAGTCCCAATTCCCAGGTTGGGAACTCTCGTCTAAATGGTATTTCAAAGTCAATTAAATTAAATTATAATTCAATTTTATTAATAGTGTCAAATCATAACAGAAGTTAAAGGTGCTCTAAGCGATGTTGGGTGACGGCACTTCTTGTTGACGTTTGAAGTATTTTCAAACAAAACGAGGCTAGCTCGCCCCTCCCTCCTCTTCATCCCGTCCCCTCTCCCTCCCTTCCGTGCTTCCGCGCACTAACCCCCCAACCCCCATCCCCAAATCCTTCTTGTCTTGTTATTGGCTGGAATGCTGGAAGACTGTTTGTTATGTTTGGTGGTGCAGGTTGGTGCAGTTTGTTTTTGTTGGCGTTTGTGGAGCCTGTGCTGTCTACAGAGACCGCGTTTTTTTACAGTGTGTTCAGGGGACAGGCAGCTCGCGGATAGTGAGGAGATGTTTGCTGTATGTGACAAAAATTGTTGTAGCCTAAAAAAGCACCTTTAACCAACACATTCTCACCCTCAACTCGTCAACATACTGACACTTGGTCAGGAACCCTTGGCGTAACTTTTTAATGCTCTGGGTATCCTGTTGGCGTCATTTTTCAACGTGCAAGGTAAAACCACTTAGTTAGAATTAGGAAAAGATCATGTGTGGGGTTAAAAGATGTATGTTTAAGTGACACACGGGACAAGAACAAGCCATGAATCCCTGTGTAGAGATGAAGACCATAAGGAGTAGGGATAGACCGATTATCGAGCCGTTTTTTGGCAGTTTGCAGATGATCTGTATCTGCCTGATAACGGATAAAGTTAATTAATTAAAAAGTGCGGTACTTTGGCTCCGCTACAGCTCTGTGTCTGTGCCTTTGCTCCGGTTTCACTTACGACTGAGTCTGATTTAATGTCCCTCCCACTATGCAACTATCTTTTACTGTGTATTATGTTGAAAGTTTCTAATTTATTAAATAATTGCTTAAACCATTTAAACAAAGTTTTGTGTTGGAGTTTGCAACATTCCGAAAATCTTAGTTTTGACTTAAAGATTTTCATTTTCACTGTAAATGCATATTGGTTCCAAATATCTGTTATCGGTTTCTTAATTACTAATTATAGGTATCAATATCCGCCTTGGAAAACCAATATTGGTCGATCCCTAATAAGGAGCAGCTTGTTTCATAAGGAGGGAGAATGTTGGCAGTATAGCTAGGAGCTAAACCAGGCTAGCTTTTAAAATGAATCAATAAAATACAGAAATTGTGTTTGCCATCCATAAATACAAGCTCTAGAGAAATGGTTAATTTAAGGCCAAGATAAAATGTAGTTCATCCACTCCAAACCTGGGACGCAAACTCCACTTTTACAATACAATTCTTAAGAACACACACACACACACACGGACACAGGCACGCGCACAAACACACACACACACACACACACACACACACACACACACACATACAAATCCCAGTCTCCCTCTATCCTAGTCCTCATCTGCTCTGCCTGTTGTTTTGTTTTGTTATGTTCATTCGGCAGTTGTTTTCCACTCCAGCAGATCCATCGAGCTACAGGGGCTGGTTGCCATTTGCCAAAAAAACTACTATCAAGCAAATTGTGTGGCAAGCTTTTTTATGAGGCTACACAACAGGGGGTGGGAGATGAATCCAGGCTTTTAAAAAGGCATACTCTCCCCCTCTCTCTCTTACTAGCAGGAAGTAGTTTATTCTTGCCTATGGTCCCTGCGGCCCAGGTATTACACCTTGCTCAGGTGTGCTTAAGGCGTGAAAAAACACTTGCCTTTATCCCGCTGTAATGTTCCAATACTGATTTTATAGCACCATAAACATATTGCGGGCCTAACCTAAAAGTGTTGTTGTTTTTGTAAGTAAGTAGTTCAAGGAGTTGTAAACAGGGACAAGTAGTATAGAGGGAGCTATCATAGCAGTAAGGATGATTCTGAAGGGAAGAGGGGGTGTTTGTAGGCAGCAAAGGAAGGAAGGAGGGATTGAAGGAGAAAAACGGAACTTAAAGAAGATTTACTAGATGACTCAGTTCAATCAGATGAGGGGAACTGAAATGGGTGGAAATGGAAAGAGGGGTAAGAAGGAAAAAAGAAAGGGGGAGGAATGACCATAAGAAGAACATAAGGGGGGGGGGAGAATATATAGCAGAAAGACGAAGGAATGAAGGAAATGATGAGAGTGGCTGGATGAATGGAGAGAGGATGGAGAGACTTATAAATGGATAATAAAAGAGATTGGAGGAAAGAAGAAGTTCCCAAGAAAAGGAATGAAGAAAGGAGGAAGAAATGTAGACAGTTTAGAAGAAAGGATTAATACAATAAGGGTAAGATGAAGGGTAATAACAGGAGGAAGGGTGGGATGATATAATGAACGTGAGAAGAAAAATTATCTTGATGAAAGAGAGAAAAGAAGGAATTATTTTAAGAGGGAATGCCAGGAGTAAAAGACAAGAGAATGGCCCAACAGCAGGAGAATAGAGGGAATGAAAAAATAAGAGAAGGAAGGACATGGAATGAGGAAGGATGGAAGCGAGGTAGGAAGAAAGGAATACAAAGAAAGCTAGAAAAATGAAAAAATAATATGAGAAAGAACAGGGACAAAACATAATGTACAGGTGATTAAAAACAAGTAATGAAGGAAGAAACAACAGTATGGAGGGAGAAAGTGTGGAAGGAGCCAACCACAGCATTAAAGACAAATTTAGATGACTCAGCTAAACTGAAGGAATGTAGCTGAGCTGGGCAGATGGAGGTCTACACCCAGCTACAGATGTTGCTGAAACGTCTTTCCCACTTCCGGGACAGCTTTGGTTGCACGGCACTTTGACATGCACTCTGCTATGCTTGTTCAGACTGAGCTCAGCAGTAGTGAGATCTTGCTAAGTGCAGAATTAGGAATTGACAAAAGTGAAAACTGGTTGTTCATTCAAGAGAAGGTCACAGACTAGTCATCACATCTGACAAATTGCATGCATTAATTGCATGCATGCTTTGCCATTAAATACCCACCCCGAAGAGGAAATGGTATTCATTAAACTAGTTTCAAAGTTATAATTTGTTTGTAACGTTATTAAAATTAACTGATAAGGTAAAACAAAACAAAAACTCTTGCCATCTATGTCAATTGATAAGAAAGGAGTATTAGTACATCTCCACATAAAGGAGCTAAGCTTCCAAGCTACTTTTCTTCTCAGTTATCGCAATTATTATATAGTGTGTGAGGATAATAATGAGGACAGCAAATCAAGGGGTGGCAATAATTACAGTTTTTAGATAATGCTTCTCCAATCTGGCATTTAAATGAAGTGTGTTTTATTGGGAACTGTAATATTATGACTGTAATTACATTACTAATTTGTTAAAGTGGTCATTGGTGGGGAAAGAAGTATCCTAATCTTCTGAGTCCCACTCCATTGCTGCATTAATACAACTGTGGAATCATTACTTGGCCACTAGCTACAGTAGGTGGCTAATATTTAGTGTTTTAGCAACTGCTCTTTGAGTCTGACTCTGAACAGGGTTTAATGAATAAAAATGCATGATGAGGTGTTAGCAAAGCCCACCTGGCCTGAGCTCAAAATCCCTGTTCCACCTCTGACTACAAGCTGTGTGGGTGCTTGTTAACCATTAGCTCTGGCATCAGGGGCATTATGCATGGTAAAACAGAGATAAGAAGCTAGCTTCTGTGATGTTTCTGTCTGCCTGAGAAACTCAGACCTATTAGCACGGCAGTGTGCCATCTGCTGTGTAAGCCGCATTAGCGCCGAGGTCAACAGTAATGGGGCAGGAGTTGAACTACCATTAATCCTCTTCTCTTTGTGCTTAGAAACCTGTTATTCTTAACTGGTTTGATTGCACTCGTGTGACTTCCGATTGTTGAGTAAATGAACAGGGAAAAAAATATTTTGAAAAGAAATGAATCATGAAATGTCATGTTGCCAATTACCGTATGCATTATGTAATAGCAAAAAGAAGCACGTGAGCGTATGGGAGCAGCACGTGTTTAAAAAGTGCAGTGCAAAGAAAAGTTTGTTAAAACCCATAACTGCTTCTGCATGCTATTTTGTTGGCTTATCTCACAACGTTTTCCATGTTTCAGGCTATCTAATTTAGACTAGCTTGCATTGCGGTAGCATGGGAGGCTTTAGCCAGAAGCGCTGAATACCATTTTCTAAAATAATTGGACAACCTACTTTTAGATATCTGTGACCCACATTTTGGTTCCATCCCAGTTTGGGCAACACTGCTGTGCAATTTTACAATGTTTTTTTGTTCAAACACTTTTTAATTGAGACTGGGTAGTGGTAATATACTATAAGAGCACACTGATATTTGCACAATTTTATTTTATTATGTACTTTTTACCAAGAAGGTTTAACAGCTGAAACAGCTTTATCGTCATGGGGTTTGGTGTGTGATGTTATTTTATAACATAAGCAGATGTAATGAAAATGTTGCATTGTTGCTTTAAGTTTTGTACTAATTTATTTTTTGGATTATGGGGAAAACAATATCTTGCTCTTGCTTTAAGTCACACAACATAAGTTGCTCAGTTGTTATGGAAATGTAGACGTTTAGATTTTATTTTTTTTCTGAGCATGTAAATTCTCAACTGTGTTGGCTTGAAACAAGCTAAAGTTCAAAGCTCATTCTTGACTTTGGAAACAACAGTTGACAAAACTATCTCAACACAAGGTGTTTTTCATTGCAAACAGTTTGCCTAGCTATCATGGAATCGTAGATTATTGGAGTAATGTTTGAAATTTGCTCCGAAAATAACCTAATGCCATGTATGAATGTGAAACTGAAATGCAGATTTCTTACTTAATATTTGCAAAGTTTACTGTGTTGAAGATACAACATGCAAGATATATTTATAAGTAATCCAGTAAATCAATTTTGAGATATCACTTTGACAAACATGTTTGTGATATGGGCAATACTTTGATTACTAATATTTTGTAGTTGCTTTCTTTTAACTTCACTCTGACTCAAATTAAACAAATGAGATATAACTTGTCAATTATAGAGCTTTAGATGTGCTTGGTGGATTTTGTTACCTGTCAACATAGCCATGCTAGCTGTTTTCTGTCTTTATGCTAAGCTATGCTAACCGGCTATTTGCTGTAGCTTTATATTTACCATTACGACATGAGATGTATCGATCTTCTCATTTAACTCTGTGCAAGAAAGCAATTGGTGTTTCCCAAAATGTTGAACTATTACTTTAAGTCAGTCAAAACCATACAGTAAAACTGTGAATCTACAGTAAATCTCAGATAGGACAGGACGTTACAATAGATAGGACACGAAACCAAGTGTAATGCCAGTTACTACACAGTCGTCAGGTCAAAAACTCTACAAAGTACATAAAAATGAAATTTAGATCACCAAAATTCTCTTTCACAACTTGACAGCATCCATTCCTCTTATGAAATGCAAAAACATTATCCCCCTGTAGCTACATGAAACCACTAATGAGCTAGCCCAGAGTGCTGAATATAATTTAAAAACATTGGAAGATGCTGTCACACATGGTCCGAATAGGCTCTGCTGCTAGAGAAGCCACTGACTGCAGCTGAGTTATTGGAAGCCCTGGCCTCTTATCGCGTGGCTCCAACTCGACCTGGAAGCCCTTGCCTTGTGTGTTGAATCATTGCTTTGAAAGTCTTCCCCCCCGCTCTCCTGGAGTAATGCGTGTTTGTGGCCTGTGGGCTTTGTCCAATATTTAATCAAGTGAAATGGCCTGAAATAGAACAATCTGGTATCATAGTTCACTGTTCTGTGTATGGAGGCAATCATTTGTCTCGAGTCAAAAAGATGAGAGTGACTAATGGAGATCGCATTGTCTACCTGGCTTTGTCCTGGCTGAAGTGAGGAAAGCTAGAGTTGATTAACTCGCACACAAACACAAGCACACTCACATCCGTGCACGTGCAAACACAATAACGTGATGAATGTTGGCAGAGAGCCAGACACAGTGACAGCCACTGGGAAGAGGAGGCTGCTGTGGGAGGAGAAGATTACTGTAATGGAACTCACACACATGCATTTACACACACATATATATATATATATACTGCAGACACATATAGACATAAGTACACAAATGCATACTCATAGAGGAACATGCACAAAGAAACTTTATCTTGTGTAATGAAACCCAGAAATGCACACACACACACACACACACATACACACGGGCGCCCTGGGCTGAAGGCTTGGCAGAGCAAAGTAGATAGATTAGTGTAATAGTCTCGGCCAAGGCAATCATCGGCCCACTGTAGGGCTTCAAATACTGGCAGCAACATCCAGCTCAGACACAAAGAAATTAGCCACAATGAATGAGTCAGTTTGGATGAGTTCACAATGCTAACGGCTCACACAGTCTAGAAATAATCATATGCAAGAAAAAAAGAAAATCCACTGATTTGCATAAAAATGTATTTTGTGAACTCAGCATGCATCGGTACAGGGTTGAAACACAGCAAAAACATTATCAATATATGTTCCTTGTAGCTATGAATTATAAATGATGACAGCTTGGCTTACACGTTGACAATGGAAACTAGCTATGCAATGTGAGTGTCATTGGCCGTAGCATCCGGTTAGATGGATTTTGTTTAGAAACTCTTTTGGGCTGTTGTCCAGGAGGAGTCATGTAGCTAATGGTTTCTTGGAAGTGAAGGTTTCTGAGGTGGAGTTAAGAGAGAATGTCATTTATTCAAACCCTCAAGCAAAGTACATAAGTACTGCCCATTTATAGATCTTTCACCAAACAACATTCAATGTTTTTGGAATTAAACAGTTTTGGTTTTTGACTTGCCGAGTTACTGATACCTACATTTTCTATAATATTTCTATAGTGAGCAGATCTGACATACTTATTATTCTTGTTTGTAATATTAACTTCAATATAATATTTAAAACATATTACATATTACAACACTAAGGTCATGACTTTTCATCACCGCCCAAAGAAAATCATTTATCTCCAAATTTGGCGACTTTCGGTCAAATGTTCCTTCATGATGTGAGAAAATGATTCTACTTCTTAAGATAGATACATCATTAAAAACCCATTGGGTTAGCTGAATGAGGCATTGTCACGAAGCTGAATACAATTTGGTTTTTCTTATTTCAAAATAAAATGTTGTTTTGGAAATACATCACAGGACAGCAACATTCTCGGTTTTAAATAGTAAATAATATGTTTTGTTGTGGCTACTCAACAGTGAGTTAATCATATTTTCATCATATGATATCAGTATAACATTATAGAGAGGTCAGTCTGTGCAACCGCAGAAGCCCTCCAGATAATGTGGAAAGAATTGTCTGCTAGTTGCTTATCAATAGCCTGGTTGACACCAGACCCTTCTCAGTTGTAACTGAGAGTGGGTCTGGGGAAGGTTCATTGACAGTTCATTTCCAAAGGGGCGTCACCAACGGACGCCGCTCAAATGCCTCTGGGCGCAATGGATAGTCCAACCAATCAGAACAACGATACGGGTGACCCTGCGCTTCGGTAGCCGTCATGTTGAATGTAAACAAAAAGCCGCTTGTCGTCGCTGCGCTATTGTCGTTGCGTAAAGCCCGCCTCAACGGTTGTGATTGGTGTAAAGCCCGTCTCACCGGTTGTGATTGGTGCCTCGATTTTGGGGACATTGGAAATGGGTTTGAATGGGCTCTTGCTCTTGGGCTGACTTGCAGAGCAAATCTCAAATTTGCCGGAAGTTCGTCAGGGTTTACCCAGGCTAGCTTATCAAAGGTGCGACTGCAGCAGTCAAAGATGGAGAGAGTAGGTGGAAAATTTATAACACACTCACACACATCAGGATCGCCTTAGACACAAACCTTAGAAAACATCACCATGGCATTATCATCCAGTACCGCCAGATTACTGCCATGAAACCAGAGAATGTGATGTCGATGTCGGGTTTTACTTATATTTCAAATAGTTTGCATTATGATAACTTGTTCCTGCAGAGATAATTGTAATGCCCCCTGTTTTCCATATTTACAGTTTTTTACTCATAATACCAAGATGTTTTTGTCTTGTTTCTTATCTTTGTATCTTGTTTTCTAAAAAAATTCCCCACTCGCCCCATCCTGGGCGGTCCTCTTCCTTCGAGCTCTGTTCCTCTGGGAGGGCCTGGGAGCCTGAGGGTTCTGCGCAGTATCTTAGCTGGTCCTAGGACTGCACTCTTCTGCACAGAGCTCTCAGATGTTGTTCCTCGAATTTGCTGGAGTCACTGTCCCAGTTTTGGGGTTACAGCCCCGAGGGCTCCAATTACCAGTTGAACCACTGTTGCTTTCACTTTCCAAATGTATTTTATTTTTTCAGACTAGAGGCACTTACACCAAAGATACAAAGGCATTTCAGTGTATGTTAGAATTTGTTCTGTCACTTTGAAGTATGAGTATGATATCATTCATGTGTATGTGCAGGCTGCCCTTATTCACTGTTTGTACATATAGCTATGAAATGTAATGCACTGTAATTCGTATATATGCATTGAGATCCAGATTGATGTTTGTTGTTTGGCACACTGGACTTTCACCTGGGACACTGATGTTCATGTCCCCTGTGAAATCAAAAAGTTATGTTATTAACTTAACTTTGCAAAAGTTTTCATTAGATATCCTACGAACCGTTGTATGAGAATGTGTGTGTGTGTGTGTGTGTGTGTGTGTGTGTGTGTGTGTGTGTGTGTGTGTGTGTGTGTGTGTATGTGTGTGTGTGTGTGTGTGTGTGTTTAGTGGCTAAGGTCTCACTCCTATACTGTCCAAATCATTAAAGAATCATTAGGTGCAGGCATTTGCATTCAGGAAATGTTCCGAAAATTGACTGAATATTCATAACTATATAATCACATATCCCAGTAATCAGTAATACTCTGTGTGCTCTCTTTTTTAGAGCGTGACAGTGTTTACGTCGGCAAGAAGAAAGATGAACTCACACATTACAAAACATTACAGACACATTATTTTACACAAAGATTCTGAATGTGTTGCTGGCTAATGTGACACACAACCATACACGCAAATGAAACCAAAGGCCACAGCTATAATAGGGAAATTAATCTCTGCCTGTGTATGTATGTGTATACAAATGTAGCTGCTTGTATCAGAGCTTGTAGGTGCCAGCGACTTTCGCTCTTATCATTAAACGGCATACTTCAAAGTCACTTTATGTGTCCCAACACAGAAATAATATGTGTGTGTGTGTGTGTGTGTGTGTGTGTCTGTGTGTGTCTGTGTGTGTGTCATCAAGAGAAGCAAAGAGGAGAACACTCATGGTCACCCAGCGTTCAGATGGTTAGATTAGTATTCATGGGGTCATATAGATGCTCACACACACACTCCTACAGCCTTGTGCTCTTAATCCATCGAGGGCACACTAATGACCCACCGCTACATTTATTCCCTAGCTCTTTATACTTACCGTTACACCTCACCATGTCTCCTAACCTTCTCTTAACTCGAGCTCTAACCCAGATACTTAACCTGGCTAAAACAGCCCACTCAGTGCACACGAGGCCGCGAGCTGTGAACTAGCAAACCCTCTTTGGTTTTAATAAGGAATTTAATTTGCATTTTAATGAGATAATCCAGGAAAGCTGACAAGCCCTTTAAGGGAAACTGAAGGACAAATGTGCATATCCTCTAGTCAATGTGACAAGTGTCCAGTGACAAATTACCAACTTCACTCAAAGTGGCAACATACCTTTGTATTTGTCGAAAAGAATGTCCAGATGTATTCAGCGTGTCTGAAAACTGTTTCCTTTGAATATTTTATTATGAAACCAGAAGAAGATAAATGATTTTGGAAAGGAAGGGCATCTCTCCTGATCCGTGCAATAATAAATCATCTAATTGGTCTCCTGTTCTGCTGATGACTTTTAGGTTTTCATTTTTGATGATTCAGCACCAAGCTATACACAGTGGAGCTGACTGCATTCATCCTTTACCATTTCCATTCTTCCTTCACTGTTGACTATTTTATTCATGTATTTTTTTCTATTATATTTACAGAAGGTAAATGTATTATGCAGGTTGTCCAGAAAGATTGTGTTTACTCTTATCACAAGTCCTGTGTCACCTGAGCCCTTGATGCTAGATACAAATTTAGCTAACACTTGTACTCTAACGACAATGCATGTGGGGTTTCAAAGAGTTTGGTAAGCTGCTGTAATCACCACTTTTATGTCAACAATGGCTCACATGACTACGTGTTTGTGAAAGATGTTTCTTGTAGTGACGAACCCACAGATAATTTTCACACATCTTAGCTTTTTTTTAATTGTTGTCTATTGTTTACTGTTACTGTTTTCATTCAATCTCATCATGCTTTTATTATGAAAATTTTTTCCAGACGCAGCTGTTTTCAGCAAATACATTTTAAAAACTCATTGTAGACTACACTGTGATTAGCCGGTGAGCACAGTGGACCATTTAACAGCTAAAGAGCCAGATATTTCCCTCAGGAGTTGATAGAGACCAAATTTTCCACAGTTTCCTTGGACCTTAGTCAAGCCATGATATTTTCCTTGAACATAATGGCTGACACAAATGCCTTATGTCAGACTGTATACATCAGTATGGTTTGAGGAAATGCAGTACATATCGGTCTAACATGATTGTTCCATGTGGGAATCCAAACCCGAACCTCACCAGTGCATTCCTGTACTTATTGTGTATTGTATGTTGTTCTTCCTCAAAGTGCGTCTAGTCTGCTGATGCTCTTCGAACACTAAACATTTGTATTTTATGTCTCGCCCTTCTTCTCTGACTCTCTCCTTTGCCACAGAATGATCCCCCCATCAAGCAAAAACTTCCTGGTCAACAACCTGGCAGCAGGGACCCAGTATGACCTCTGCGTGCTGGCCATCTACGATGATGTCATCACCTCTCTGACAGCAACACGTGTGGTCGGCTGTGTGCAGTTCACCACCGAGTCAGAGTACATGAGGTGTCATTTTATGCAGTCTCAGTTCCTCGGCGGGACTATGATCATCATCATCGGAGGGATAATAGTGGCTTCGGTGCTCGTTTTCATCATCATCCTGATGATACGGTACAAGGTGGGTCCCTGTCCGTCTCACTTAATCCACCCTGGCCAGAAAGGAATAAGAGGAGCGAGCCTGTCATTATGTGGGACGATTGGCACTGTTAACATGATGGCCTTTTGCTAGCTCGGTCTGCTGCTTATGAACTGACCAGACATTTTTGATCATTTAAGATGCAGTATATAGCATGCAACAAAATCCCAAGATATGCAGAAATAAGAATATATTATTTCAATTTTGAGATAGTAAGCCTTTTTTAAGGGTTTTTCTTTTGTGCATTCAGTGATAGCGTAAGGGTATGTGCTAAAAGTGCCTGGCTGGAATCAAAGTGGGGACGTTAAAGTTATACTCTATAACCACTAGGCTAGGCTATAAACGTATACAGTACTGGTAATAAGTGCATTGTATGACAATGTATTAAAACAACAAATTACATCCCAGAAACAAAACTAATTCTAACCAACCAGACACAAGACTTCCCTGGCAGTAATGGTAGGGTTTGTAAAGATCTAGACTGGCAAGACTGAAGTTTAGGTTCATTTTTGTGTCATTTATTTTTTTTATTGTTGCAGCTTACATAATTCTTGATTTGTTTTCCATGTCTCTAAATCACCTACTGGGGCATTTTAAGCTTAGAAGATTTTTTTAAGCTCAACCGCTATAGTGACTTGGTTTATGTCATGATATAAAAAAATGGTGGTAATATTTTTTAATTTTTTTTTTGCCGTTCTGCCCAGCCCTACATGAAAAAGTTCATATGTAAACATTTCACTATGGAAAAAGAATAATCAACACCTCATTGCTTCCATCTGTTTTTTCCTCAGGTGTGTAACCCTGGTGAGGGTGGTAAAGGCGTTTCATTGTCGATGACCAACGTTCACTCACAGACCAATGGGCAGCAGTCACAGGGATGTACTGTGACTCCAAGCTCCTCTAAACACGGCTCAATCGGATTAGACGACCTCTCAGGAGGCACAAAGAAAAGGAGTGGAGCAGGAGGAGGAAGAGGAGGGGGCAAGGATACGATGACTCAGTTGTCCGACTCATCCCTGCCTGATTGCTCCACGACTACGTCAGTTCTCAGCCAGCCTTGGGCAGCCAAAAGCCCAACAGCTGGAGCCGAGGAACGGGAGAAAGCGGGTGAAGAGAGAGCTCAAGCTGACGTCTCGTCGCCCACCGGGACCAGCGGTTCACTAACCAAGCCAAAGCGGAAGCCCACTCCAAGTAAGCCAGGTTCGGCCTGCTCCAACAACTCGGCTACTCCTGAAAACCTCTCCTCCCCTCGCCCTCCTTCCTCCTCCTTCTCCACCGCCTCCTCTGCTCTCCTCCCCTCCTCCCCTCTGGAGAACCTCAACACCAACCGCAACAACTCCACCTCTCTCAACCAAACCCCGCCTCCCTTTGTCCCTTCCTTTTTCTCCAGCCCTCTCGCCACCCCGAGCCCTGTCCCCTCCATCCGTTTTAGAGAGACGCCCATCCTGCGCAGGGCTCCTCGCGCAGGCACCTCAGCCTCCGCCAAGTACCAGACTCTCCCTGTGGAGGAGGCAGGGAGGACCAGGGGGAGGAGGAGGTACTCGCTTAGTGAAGGAAGCTCAAAGACTCACTCGTCCCATCAGGGAGCAGGAGGAGCTCCCAAAATAGGGCGCATAATGCGGGACAAAAGGAGCCAATCAATGAGCGGGATGCTACTCCCAAAAGACGGGGATGGAGATTCGGACAAGGGCCGGTGTGATTCGGACTGGATCTTAGAAAGCACGGTTTGAACTGGAATGCAACAGCAAACATAAAATAAACTTTGGTTTATCCATTTTTGTTTATCTAATGTATAAGTGTATGTCTGAGGTTTTGTGTGTGTGTGTGTGTGTGTGTGTGTGTGTGTGTGTGTGTGTGTGTGTGTTAGTTTGAATGTGTCTAGAATGGTGTATGAGTGAAGGCTAATGTGTGTTTGTAACATATGAAACAGTGTTGCCATTTAGGAAGTGCGTTTTTTGGTCTGTACTGTATGTGTGTGTGTTCATGTTTGAACCTTTCTTTATAAATGTGTGAGAGGGTGATTTCGTGTTTGTGGGTGAAAGTGTGAACATACCTTTAATTTTCCAGCCTGTTTTTTTTTTTTATTTTCATAATTTTTCTCCACAATTCTTTGTATTCGGTTTACAGTTTTTTCACATTGACAGTTTCCTATCTCTTTTTTCAGTCTGTCATTCAGCGAGTGGCTATGTCGCCTCGTCTCGTAGCGTCCTCGAGTTGTCTCGGTCCACTTTATAGCACAAAATAAAACAAGACAATGGGCTTGCCACGTTACTTCCGGATTCACACTCACCTTATTTGAAAATACCACGAAAAGGGAACTATTACAGGTAAAAAGAGGAAAATAAAAACAATACAAGAACTGCAAAGCACACCATTACTACGTCAAGAAGCCCACAGGAAGTGTGTATCAATACTGCGGCAAGAGAATAGCAGTCGGTGCCTTCTTTTGCACTAACAGACCCTCTGACAGATGATATAACCGGATTTAGGACTCCACCATGCTCCCTGAACGAGGGATTAGGATGGAGGGGACAAACAAAAAGGAAGAGAGAGATTTCACACATAGCCTTTCTTACCTACTGAGGAGCACAGACGTTTCTTGACATATAGACGGACACAAACTGAGACAAAAAAGTAAGAAACAGATGAAGACTTTAACGGACCTCTTATGAAATTGATATTTTTTAAAGGGAAGAATAAAACTAAAAAAAAGAACATGAAAACCCTGTGAGCTTTTCACTGACATTGGTATAATACAGCCTGTTGGTCACAAGCTCCAGGTAAGCTTCTGTACAGAAAAAGACAACATGTACTGTGTTGTTGTGTAAAATAAAAAGGGATAAAATGAAAACTGGAAATGTGTGTTTTATGTACATGATACGATACTGCGAAGAGAAATGCTCTTTACTTGATCGTTGCATATTTAGCGAGGATGAGCTTCTAACTGTAGCAACATTGTCTCCAGGATCAGTTTCTGATTAGTTTGCTGCTTTCTACCAGAAAAGACAATATTAATGCTAGGTCACAGTCACTTTTCTTCAGGCATATATGTTTATGGCATCAATTGTTCTTCCCATTATTGCATCATTTCATTTGGGAAAAAAGGCTTGTGATAGTTTTTAATTAAAACACTTAAAGTTTCACATTTACATTCATCTTTTTGTGATTTAATGCATTGTGCTAGAAACCCTAGACACGCACACACACACAATCTTAATGTAGGGTAGAGACTCTCATTTCCAAACCTCCCACTTTTCCCTAGCAGCAAACGCATTTATGAGAGTGTGACGATTCAGAAAAAGTGCTCCCATGAGGTCTTGGCCAAAGACTCATGGGATATGTTGTTGTTGAGTGCTTACACAATTAATAATTGTGTTTTTAATAATTGTCTAATTTGTCTTTGTTAAAACAATGACATATTCAAATGTTAACGTCCAGAACACAAGTAGGAAACAGACATGTTTTAATGCAGTTGTGCAAGTGGAACAAAAGCTAAATGAGAGGGGACAGGACCCCGTGTCTTTATATACTCTCTCTTAACACTCTCGTAAAGTAACAGGCACTTGCTATAACATAAGAGCTGCCACTCACTCCATTTAAAGGAAACATGCTGTTGTCGATATGTGAATGTATAATTCTCAAACCATTTAACTACATCAGTGGTAAAAGAAGTACTCTTAATCTGAAAAACAGTGCAGAAATATTCTGTTACAAGTAAACGTCCTGATCAATATTGTACGTAAGTAAAACTACATAATTAATAACTAATGGCCATATATATATATATATATATATATATATATATATATATATATATATATATATATATAAAATCACTGGAATATAATTTGTGATGTTTACTTGTTTTTAATGTTGCAGCTGATGAAGGTGGGGATAATTTAATCTTTACATACAGCCATAATAATACATCATAAGTTATTAGTGATTTATATTTTATATTAATAATGTATCAACAACCAAGTATGTGGGCTCAAAGCACAAAGCCTGCTGTCATAGACCTTCAGCAACAAGGCGACCTGGGGGCCACTGCCGGTATGGGTGAAGTCACTATCAGTTAACATCAATGCAGGGAATTGATTCACTTTGCAATTAAATCACTGTAAAGTGTTTGACATGAAACAGTTCTGACAGGCAAATGCAAATGGATGTTCTCACTTCAGTGATCAGACATTGCTGTTTTAATGAAGTACATTATGATGCTGAATAATTACTGACCTTTGTGAACAATATTTCAGTGTTTATTCCGTGTTTTTCTGCAGCGGTGGGCACTCACTGTTAGACCTTAAGGTTAAATTATTAATAGTGAAGTCAATAAAACAGATGCCTCATATCCTGACAAAGTTACTTAATTAAAGAGAGTGAGATACAAACTCGAACTCCTGTGGGATTAAAACCAAAATTACCCCCACTGCTGCACTCCTATCTCATTCAGGTTCTCTCCCCGGTTTTAAATAACAATAGTTGATGACGCCAGCAGACATCAGGTGAATATTTAAACAGGAACCAGAGTCGCTGCAGAGTCATACGAGAGGAAACAATTGTCCTTGTTTAATTTGTGTAAAAAGCCCTTTGCCACCGCTGTACAGCTGTCCAATAGCGCCACAGGAGCGAGCACACACTCTCTTTAAAAGTGTGTTAGTGCTGTCCTGGTTCCCGCCTCCTTCACTGACCTTCCAATGCATTTCTTAAGCTGTAAATGCTTTATGGTAAGAGGCTTTGGAGGAGACAATCCCTCTCTATATCTTTCTTTTCCTCATTTTCTCTACTTTTCAACCCCTCTCTCCCTTTCTTTCTTTCTTTCTTTCTTTCTTTCTTCCTCCCTCCCTTCATCTTTCACTTTCTCTCATTTATCATTTTAATATATTTTTGCCAATTTAGCAGCAGCTTTTGTGCAGTGAGTGATAGTTTGTGAAGAAGAAGCTCAAAGTAATAAGCTGTGACATTGACACTGCATTTCAACTAAAAACACTTCTGCCAAATCAATAGGGTGCAACATTAATTAATTAAGTTTTGTTAAGGGTTCCAGACTCAGATAATCCATGACTGGGGAGCAGAACCTAGCAGAGCGCACTAATGGAGGCCACCGGATCAAACCGAGCAGAAGTTTGAGTCAGCTGGTGGAAGCAGGTTGTGGGCAAGGTGCCTGAGAGACAGGAAGCTGAAACTGAGTTAAAGCGGTGAGTTTATTACACACAAATAGGTTTGTTACAAGAATGTGAGAAACACTTTGAAAGACTAAATGAATGAATAAGAAAAAGCATGAGCGAGGAGGATGGACAAGAGCAGAAAAGCCTTTTTACATGACTCCAGTTTTAATTTTCCTAATTAAAAACTTTGCTACGCAATCCAGAATAGTTTTAAAGCCTTAACAAAACCTTAATCCTGAGAATGTGTGTGAAGTCTGAGATCTGTTGCTGAGAAACATCAGCCATCTGCTCTTGGCTGGTCTTTGGCTCTAGGTGAAATCACCATCTGTTGCAAAATAAAGGAATTATTGCAATCTGTGGATGCGTTCACATACGGAGCCCCGGAAGGGTCACGGCGAGATTTTTTCAGGTAACTACTTTTGCGTTACCTCGCAATATGTTTTGCGTTCTCTTGCAATATTTTGCGTTCCCTCACAATATTTTGTGTTCCCTCGCAATGTTTTACGTAACCTCGCAAAACTTTTCTTCTTCCATTACTTCTGCACTATTTCCACTTAGCTGCCCAGTGCAATGAATCAGCTAGTTCCATTTTACTTTGAGCTGCAAATTAAACTGATATACTGCTCAATGGGCACGTTTATATCTCATATAGGGTATAATCAATAGTCTATTTCTTAAATGTATAAAAAAAGGGAATGTGCAAGGTCAGAGGTTTGCATGATGTGGCGATGAACAAACACTGAATTATCAGAGAATCTGCAGCTTCCTAGTAGCGTTACAAAGAGAGAGCGTTAGTTCAGGGACAAAAACGTGAAAATACAGCCTGCACTGATTACAATAAACTATGGCTACAATCCTTCCAGTCACCTATATGTTAATTTTCTACCTGTAATAGTCTATATTCCTGTACTGTGTGGGACAAATCCGTTTAATCACATCAGATTTACATCAACAATTACATCACGGTCTGGTGTCTGCATAGGGCTATAAGGGACGTGTGAAGTAGCTACCTGATGTGATTTGTTTACTTAGTTTACGGCAGTTTTCTTCTAATGAGCCACAGATTACACATAAGAAAGTGAAACTTAAAAAAAGGCCAAATAAATGTATTGTCTTCTGAGCTCTTAGGGTTTTGTCTGTCTGAAGGCTATGCCTGATATGGCATTACATTCTTATAATAACAGTCTGCTGCCTAATTAAGCTATATGTCCAGGTTGGTAAAAGTGGTGTCTACAATTTGACAGCATGGCATCTACTGTAACACATTTGGGATAAAAGAATTTTTTTTGTTTTATAATAATTTACAATTATTAGGATATTTGGTTTTAAATTTAAAGTGTCTAATAGCCTACATTTTGAGTCTAATTTAAGAAGTGTCTAAATAGGTCATATCTGTACGTGTTTGTTTACTGTCTGATAAAGAACATATTAGTTATTTGTCTAATTTGATACAACCATAGAAATAAAATGGACACAAGCTACAACTTAGCAAAACATGAGCAGAGCCTCTATAAAGCTCCGAGGGGAGCTGCAGATTCTCTGATAATTCGATTAGTGTTGGTTCATCGCCACATGCGACACATGCATTTTACCTTTAATTCATTTAGGAAATAAGTATTGATTATAGAACAGATATGAATGTGCCCATTGAGCAGTATATCAGCGTTCCCAGCTCAAAGTAAAATTCAACGAGCTGATGCATATTATGGCATTGCACTGGGCCATGAACCATGTCTTGGGAATGGAAGAAAAAAAGTTTTGCAAAGTAACGCAAAATATAATGCAAGGGAATGCAACATATTGCGAGAGAACGTAAAACATATTGCGAGATAACGCAAAACTTATTGCGAGGGAACGCAAAATATTGCAAGGTAACGCAAAAGTCGTCCCTTGAAAAAATCTCGCTCTGACCTATCTGGGGCTAGTCCCCTGAAAAAATTGAGCCGTGACCCTTTTGGGGCTCTGTACTCACAGGATCGAAGGGGCATAATGATTTTTTTCGACATCTATACTATGACTCTTTCATCACTTTTTTTCTACATACTTTACTATGACTTTTTTCATCATGCTATACGATGATATTTTTGACATGTTATACTATGACTTTTTTATAACTTTTTTCAACATTCTACGCGTAACTGTTTTCAAGCATACTACACAATCACTTTTTAAAAATGTTTCAACATATAGTATTATGACTTTTTTATCACTTTTTTCGACATAATATACTATGACATTTTTCAACTTGCTATACGATGATATTTTCGACGTGCTATACTATGACTTTTGTATCACTTTTTTTCGACATACTATACTATTACTTTTTTGACATGCTATACTATGACATTTTCGACATGCTATACTATGACTTTTTCGACATGCTATACTATGATATAATTATTAAATAAATGATTTAAATTTAAATATATGATTTAATATAATTAAAGCCATTCCCACTTTTCCAAAAATTCTCACTTCTTCACCTTCTTCTGACGCAATTATGCCAGCAATCCAGTTTAGCTTTCACAATTTAGCTTTTGAACATTCACAAGCAAAGTGATTGTGTAGCATGCTTGAAAACAGTCAGTTTTATAACATGTCGAAAAAAGTGTTTAAAAAGTCAGAATAGCATGTCGAAAAAAGTGATAAAAAAGTCATAGTATAGCATGTAGAAAAAGTCATAGTATAGTATGTCGAAAAAAAGTAATAAAAAAGTCATAGTATAGAATGTCGAAAATATAGTATATAGTGTTGAAAATCATATAGTATAGTATTTCAAAAAAAGTGATGAAAAAGTCATGGTATAGTATGTTGAAAAAGTCATAGTATAGTATGTCGAAAAAAGTGATAAAAAAGTCATAGTATAGTATTTCGAAAAAAAGTGGGAAAAAAGTCATGGTATAGAATGTCGAAAAGGACAATCTCTTCAAAACAATTGCTTGGGAATACGTCATAGTATAGCATGTCAAAAATATCATCGTAGAGCATGCCGAAAAAAGTCATAGTAAAGTATGTCGAAAATAAGTGATAACAAGGTCATAGTATAGCATGTCCAAAATATCATAGTATAGCTTATCGAAAATAACAGTATAGCATTTCGAAAAAAAGTCATAGTATAGTATGTCGAAAAAGTCATAGTATAGCATGCAGAAAAAAGTGATGAAAAAGTCATAGTATAGGATGTCACAAAATTCATAGTATAGCATGTCGAAAATATCATAGTATAGCATGTCGAAAAAGTCATAGTATAGTATTTCAAAAAAAGTGATAAATAAGTCATAGTATAGTATGTCAAAAAAGTCATAGTATAGTATGTCGAAAAAAGTGATAAAAAAGTCATAGTATAGTATGTCGAAAAGGGCATTAATCTCTTCAAACCAATTGCTTGGGAAAGAGACTGACCATTGAATTCTATCTAGTAATACGTCATAGTAAATAAAGGTTAAATACAAAAATAAATACATGTCGATAAAAAGTAATAGTATGGTATGTCGAAAATATCGTAGAGCATGTCTAAAAAAGTCATAGTAAAGTATGTCGAAAAAAAGTGATAACAAGGTCATAGTATAGCATGTCGTCACCTTCCTAAAATAATGGCCTAAGTCATTTTTTCAGGTTTTTCAGAAAACACAAAAAACTAAATGGCCTAAGTCACACGCTTGACTTAGGCCATTATACTAAAGGTGTGGAATCACAAGACCTGTTCAACTGAGGATGTAGGCAATTTTACCAGAGGTGGCCAGCACCATGAGGAGATGATTTAGGCAAAAAAATACTTTTTGTCAAAAAATGACTTAGGCAATTATTTTAGGAAGGTGACGATGTTGAAAATATTATTGTATAGCATGTCGAAAATATCATAGTATAGCATGTCGAAAATATCATAGTATAGTGTGTCGAAATAAGTCATAGTATAGTATGTTGAAAAAAAAGTGATAAAAATGAGTCACCATATAGCATGTTGAAAAAAGTGATTAAAAAAAAAAAGTCATAGTAGAGTATGTTGAAAAAAGGGGGAAAAAAGTCATGGTATAGAATGTCGAAAAGGACAATCTCTTCAAAACAATTGCTTGGGAAAGAGACTGACCATTGAATTCTATCTAGTAATACGTCATAGTAAATAAAGGTTAAATAAAAAATAAAAGAAATGTTGAAAAAAAGTGATAAAAAAGTCATAGAATAGCATGTTGAAAATATCATTGTATAGCATGTCGAAAACATCATAGTATAGCATGTCGAAAAAAAGTCATAGCATAGTATGTCGAAAAAGTCATAGCATTATATATATAAAAAGTCATATTAAAACATGTCAAAAATATAGTATAGCATGTTGAAAAAATCATTGTATATAGCATGTCGAAAAAAGTCATAGTATAGTATGTCGGAAAAAAAAAAAAGTCATGGTATAGCATGTCGAAAAAAAGTAATAAAAAGATCTAGTAGAGCATGTTGAAAATATAGTATAGCATGTCGAAAAAAATAAAAAACGTCATGGTATAGCATGTCAAAAAAAAGTGATAAAAAGATCTAGTAGAGCATGTCGAAAATATCATAGTATAGTGTGTCGAAAAAAGTGATAGAAAAAGTCATGGTATAGTATGTCGAAAAAAAGTGATAACAAGGTCATAGTAGAGCATGTTGAAAATATCATTCCATAGCATGTCGAAAATATCATAGTATAGCATGTCGAAAAAGTCATAGTATAGCATGTCGACAAAAGTCATAGTATAGCATGTCGAAAAAATCATTGTATATAGCATGTCGAAAAAAGTCACAGTATAGTATGTTGAAAAAAATTAAAAAGTCATAGTATAGTATGTCGAAAAAAGGGGTGAAAAAGTCTTGGTATAGAATGTCGAAAAGGGCATTAATCTCTTCAAAACAAAAACCATACATAGTATAGCATGTCGACAATATCATAGTATAGTATGTCGAAAATATCAACATATAGCATCGAACAAAGTCATGGTATAGCATGTCGCAAATATTATAGTAGAGCATATTGTATTCTATATTCTTGTACTGTATTGAATGTGAAACTATCTGTTGTCTTGCACGCCTACACTTTTCTTGGCCAAGTCGCTGTTGCAAATGAGAACCTGTTCTTAACGGCCTAGCTGGTTAAATAAAAGTTAAATCAAAAAATAAATAAATGTTGAAAAAAGTCATAGTATAGTATGTCAAAAAAATGTGATAAAAAGTCATAGTATAGCATGTTGAAAATATCATTATATAGCATGTTGAAAAAAGTCATGGTATAGTATGTCGAAAAAAATAATAAGGTCATATTATAGCATGTTGAAAATATCATCGTATAGCATGTCGAAAAAAGTCATAGTATAGCATGTCGAAAAAGTCATAGTATAGCATGTCGAAAGTGTCATAGTATAGCATGTTGAAAATATCATAGTAAAGCATTTCAAAAAAGTCATAGTATAGCATGTTGAAAATATCGTATAACATGTCAAAAAAAGTCATAGTATAGCATGTCGAAAATATCATAGTAAAGCATGTCGAAAAAAGTCATACTATAGTATGTTGAAAAAAAGTGATAAAAATGTCATAGTATAGCATGTTGAAAATATCATAGTATAGCATGTTGAAAAAAGTCATAGTATAGTATTTCAAAAAAAGTGATTAAAAAGTCATAGTATAGTATGTCGAAAAAAAGTGGAAAAGTCATAGTATAACATGTTGAAAAAATCAATGTATAACATGTCGAAAAAAGGCATAGTACAGTATGTCGAAAAAAATAAAAAGGTCATAGTATAGCATGTCGAAAATATCATAGTATAGTATGTCGAAAAAAAGTGATGGAAAAGTCATAGTATAGCATGTAGAAAAAAGTGATGAAAAAGTCATAGTATAGCATGTCGAAAATATCATAATATAGTATGTCGAAAAAAAGTGATAAAAAAAAGTCATAGTAGATTATGTTGAAAAAAGGGGGAGAAAGTCATGGTATAGAATGTCGAAAAGGACATTAATCTCTTCAAAACAATTGCTTGGGAAAGAGACTGACCATTGAATACTATCTAGTAATACGTCATAGTAAATAAAGGTTAAATAAAAAATAAAAAAAATGTTGATAAAAAGTAATACTATAGTATGTTGAAAAAAAGTGATAAAAAAGTCATAGTATAGCATGTTGAAAATATCATTGTATAGCATGTCGAAAATATCATAGTATAGCATGTCGAAAAAAAGTCATAGTATAGTATATATAAAAAGTCATATTAAAACATGTCAAAAATATAGTATAGCATGTTGAAAAAAGTCATAGTATAGTATGTTGAAAAAAATAAAAAGGTCATAGTATAGCATGTCGAAAATATCATTGTATAGCATGTCGAAAAAGTCATAGTATAGTATGTCGAAAAAATTAAAAAAAAGTCATGGTCTAGTATGTCGAAAAAAAGTTATAAAAAGATCTAGTAGAGCATGTCGAAAATATCATAGTATAGTGTGTCGAAAAAAGTGATAAAAAAAGTCATAGTATAGTATGTCGAAAAAAAGTGATAACAAGGTCATAGTAGAGCATGTTGAAAATATCATTGTATAGCATGTTGAAAAAAATCATTGTATAGCATGTTGAAAAAAGTCATAGTATAGTATGTCGAAAAAAATAAAAAGGTCATATTATAGCATGTTGAAAATATCATCGTATAGCATGTCGAAAGTGTCATAGTATAGCATGTTGAAAATATCATTGTATAGCATGTAGAAAAAGTCATAGTATAGCATGTCGAAAAAATCATAGTATAGCATGTTGAAAAAAGTCACAGTATAGTGTGTGTCGAAATAAGTCATAGTATAGCATGTAGAAATAGTCATAGTACAGCATGTCGAAAACATCACAGTAAAGCATGTCGAAAAAAGTCATACTATAGTATGTTGAAAAAAAGTGCTAAAAATGTCATAGTATAGCATGTCGAAAATATCATAGTATAGTATGTCGAAAAAAGTCATAGTATAATGTGTTGAAATAAGTCATAGTATAGCATGTCGAAAAAAGTCACAGTATAGTATGTCGAAAAAAGGGGTGAAAAAGTCTTGGTATAGAATGTCGAAAAGGGCATTAATCTCTTAAAAACAAAAACCATACATAGTATAGAATGTCGAAAATATAGTATAGCATGTCGAAAATATCAACATATAGCATGTTGAACACAGTCATAGTATAGCATGTCGCAAATATTATAGTAGAGCATATTGTATTCTGTATTCTTGTACTGTATTGAATGTGAAACTATCTGTTGTCTTGCACGCCTACACTTTTCTTGGCCAGGTCACTGTTGCAAATGTGAACCTGTTCTCAACGGCCTAGCTGGTTAAATAAAGGTTAAATCAAAAAATAAATAAATGTCGAAAAAAGTCATACTATAGCATGTCGAAAAAAAGTCATAGTATAGTATGTCGAAAACGTCATAGTATAGTATTTATAAAGAGTGATATTAAAACATGTCAAAAATATAGTATAGCATGTTGAAAAAAGTCATAGTAAAGTATGTCGAAAAAACGTGATAAAAAAGTCATAGTATAGCATGTCGAAAAAATCATTGTATATAGCAGGGATTCCCAAAGTGTGGTAACCGCACCCCCAGGGGTACGCGAGCTGCCACCAGGGGGTGCGCGAGAGGAAAAATGTAATGGTGGTCTGTTTTTTTAAGTGGGATTTTTCCATACAATAAAAAAACATGAACAGTAAACAAGTGGGACGTCTTATGATAAAGTTGTTAGTCACAAAGGAGGAGAGGGACCAAGAGAGAGTGAGGATTTGGAGGCAACAGAGACGGAGAGAATAGAGAAAGAAAATGAGCGGGAGTCAGAAGATGCGCCGGAGGAAACCGAAGAGGAGGGAAGGAGATGGCAAAAAAGAGGTGATAAGGGTGAACACCAGACAGGGAAAAAAAGAAGGAAATATGATCACAATTATCTGGGTCTGGGCTTCACTTGGATCGGCGATACAGATTGCCCTCAGTGCGTGTTGTGCAGTGAAGTTCTAGCAAACAGCTGTCTGAAGCCGTCTTATCTCCGTCGTCACCTGCACACGAAACATGGCAATTTAAGTTAAAAGCCCCTTACATTTTTTAAAGCAAAGTTGGAGGAGTTGCAGAAAAGCCAAAAAAAAATGCAGTTTCATTCATGCGTTGGGTCTACGAAAGACACATTACGGGCTTCATATCTGCTCAGTTACAGAGTAGGGAGAAAGGGGCTGCCGCACACAATTGCCGAAGACGTGTTTGCCAGCGGCCAAAGAGATGGTGGAGTGTATGATTGAAGAGAAAGAGGCAAAAAAGTTGGACGTGATTCCTGTGCAATTTAATTCAATGTAGTACTGTCGTTCTAATTTCCATAACCGTTGTGTTATGATGATGATGATGCTAGCTCCACGGTCATTTAATAGGCTTAGCCTATTGCTGCAATGTTTCTTTTACGCGGCTGAAAATAACTGTGCTTTCTGTTACTGAGCCTGTGTCTGTCACTCGTCCTCTTAAAAGTGGAAGCTTGTGCGTAGCTTTGTTGCATTATATTGAAACTTTGTTGATGTTGTTATTGTCATGCGTGTTCTGGTTATTTGCGCATGATTAAACATGAGTCTTTATATGGCGATTAAACAAAGCTTTGTTGCGTTTTTTTTTTTTGAAGTGGGGATTGGGGGTGCGCCAACCCGGTTGGGACATAGAAGGGGGTGCGCAGGAAAAAAAGTTTGGGAACCGCTGGTATATAGCATGTCGAAAAAAAGTCATAGTATAGTATGTCGAAAAAAAATAAAAAGGTCATAGTATAGCATGTCGAAAATATCATCGTATAGCATGTCGAAAGTGTCATAGTATAGTATGTCGAAAAAAGTGATAAAAACAGTCATAGTTAGAGCATGTTGAAAATATCATTGTATAGCATGTCAAAAATATCATAGTATAGCATGTCGAAAAAAAGTCATAGTATAGCATGTCGAAAAAAGTCATAGTATAGTATGTCAAAAAAAGTGATTAAAAAGTCATAGTATAGCATGTTGAAAAAAATCTTTGTATAGCATGTTGAAAAAAGTCATACTATAGTATGTCGAAAAAAATAAAAAGGTCATAGTATAGCATGTTGAAAATATCATCGTATAGCATGTCGAAAGTGTCATAGTATAGCATGTTGAAAATATCATCGTATAGCATGTCGAAAAAAGTCATAGTATAGCATGTCGAAAAAGTCATAGTATAGCATGTCGAAAATATCATAGTAAAGCATGTCGAAAAAAGTCATACTGTAGTATGTTGAAAAATAGTGATAAAAATGTCATAGTATAGCATGTTGAAAAAAGTTATGGTATAGTATGTCGAAATTTTTTTTTATAAAATACTCATAGTATAGCGTGTCGTAAAAAGGTCATAGTATAGCATGTCAAAAATATTATCGCATAGCATGTCGAAAAAGTAATAGTTTAGCATGTCGAAAATATCGTATAGCATGTGAAAAAAGTCATAGTATAGCATGTCAAAGAAGTTATAGTATAGCATATCGAAAATATCATAGTATAGCATGTCGAAAAAGTCATAGTATAGCATGTGAAAAAAGTCATAGTATAGCATGTCGAAAATATAGGAAAGCATGTCGAAAAAAGTCATACTATAGTATGTTGAAAAAAGTGATAAAAAGGTCATAGTATAGCATGTCGAAAATATCGTAGTATAGGATGTCGAAAAAAGTCATGGTATAGTGTGTCGACATTTTTTTAATAAAAAAGTCATAGTATAGCATGTTGAAAAAAGTCATAGTTTATCCATCCATCCATCCATCCATCTTCGTCCGCTTTTCCGGTCTCGGGTCGCGGGGGTAGCAGCTCCAGCAGGGGACACCAAACTTCCCTTTCCCGAGCCACATTAACCAGCTCCGACTGGGGGATCCCGCATGTTGAAAAAAGTCATAGTTTAGTGTGTCGAAATAAGTCATAGTATAGCATGTCGAAAAAGTCATAGTATAGTGTGTCGAAAAAGTCATAGTATAGCATGTCGAAAATATCATAGTATAGTATGTCGACAAAGTCATAGTATAGCATGTCAAAAATATCATAGTAAAGCGTGTCGAAAAAAGTCATAATAGTATGTTGAACAAAAGTGATAAAAATGTCATAGTATAGCATGTCAAAAATATTATAGTATAGCATGTAGAAAGTCATAGAGTAGTATGTCGAAAATATCATAGTAAAGCATGTCGAAAAAAGTCATACTATAGTATGTCGAAAAAAAGTGATAAAAAGTCATAGTATAGCATGTTGAAAAAAATCATTGTATAGCATGTTGAAAAAAGTCATAGTATAGTATGTCGAAAAAAAGTGATTAAAAAGTCATAGTATAGCATGTTGAAAAAAATCATTGTATAGCATGTTGAAAAAAGTCATAGTATACTATGTCGAAAAAATAAAAATGTCATATTATAGCATGTTGAAAAAATCATTGTATAGCATGTCGAAAGTGTCAAAGTATAGCATGTTGAAAATATCATAGTAAAGCATTTCAAAAAAGTCATAGTATAGCATGTCGAAAAAGTCATAGTATAGCATGTAGAAAAAGTCATAGTATAGCATGTCGAAAATATCATAGTAAAGCATGTCGAAAAAAGTCATACTATAGTATGTTGAAAAAAAGTGAAGTGAAATTTATTTTTATAAAATACTCATAGTATAGCATGTTGTAAAAAGGTCATAGTATAACATGTCAAAAATATTGTATAGCATGTCGAAAAAGTCATAGTTTAGCATGTCGAAAATATCGTATAGCATGTGAAAAAAGTCATAGTATAGCATGTCGAAAAAGTTATAGTATAGCATGTCGAAAAAGTCATAGTATAGCATGTCGAAAATATCATAGTAAAGCATGTCGAAAAAAGTCATACTATAGTATGTTGAAAAAAAGTGATAAAAAGGTCATAGTATAGCATGTCGAAAATATAGTATAGGATGTCGAAAAAAGTCATGGTATAGTATGTCGACATTTTTTTAATAAAAAAGTCATAGTATAGCATGTTGAAAAAAGTCATAGTATAGCATGTCGAAAAAGTCATAGTATAGCATGTCGAAAAAGTCTTAGTATAGCATATCAAAAATATCATAGTATAGCATGTCGAAAATGTCATAGTATAGCATGTCGAAAAAGTCATAGTATAGCATGTCGAAAAAGTCATAGTATAGCATGTCGAAAAAGTCATAGTATAGCATGTCGAAAATATCATAGTAAAGCATGTCGAAAAAAGTCATAATATAGTATGTTGAACAAAAGTGATAAAAATGTCATAGTATAGCATGTCGAAAATATCAAAGTATAGTGTGTCGAAATAAGTCATAGTATAGCATGTCGAAAAAAAGTGATTAAAAAGTCATAGTATAGCATGTTGAAAAAAATCATTGTATAGCATGTTGAAAAAAGTCATAGTAAAGCATGTCGAAAAAAAGTCATACTATAGTATGTTGAAAAAAAGTGATAAAAATGTCATAGTATAGAATGTTGAAAAAAGTTATGGAATAGTATGTCGAAATTTTTTTTAATAAAATACTCATAGTATAGCATGTCAAAAATATTGTATAGCATGTCGAAAAAGTCATAGTTTAGCATGTCGAAAATATCGTATAGCATGTGAAAAAAGTCATAGTATAGCATGTCGAAAAAGTCATAGTATAGCATGTCAAAAAAGTCATAGTATAGTATGTCGAAAATATCATAGTAAAGCATGTCGAAAAAAGTCATAATATAGTATGTTGAGAAAAAGTGATAAAAAGGTCATAGTATAGTATGTCGAAAATATCATAGTAAAGCATGTCGAAAAAAGTCATAATATAGTATGTTGAAAAAAAGTGATAAAAAGGTCATAGTATAGCATGTCGAAAATATCATAGTATAGGATGTCGAAAAAAGTCATGGTATAGTATGTCGACATTTTTTTAATAAAAAAGTCATAGTATAGCAAGTTGAAAAAAATCATAGTATAGTGTGTCGAAAATATCATAGTAAAGCATGTCGAAAAAAGTCATACTATAGTATGTTGAAAAAAAGTGAAGTGAAATTTATTTTTATAAAATACTCATAGTATAGCATGTTGTAAAAAGGTCATAGTATAGAATGTCAAAAATATTGTAAAGCATGTCTAAAAAGTCATAGTTTAGCATGTCGAAAATATTGTATAGCATGTGAAAAAAGTCATAGTATAGCATGTTGAAAAAAGTCATAGTATAGCATGTCGAAAAAGTCATAGTATAGCATGTCGAAAAAGTCATAGTATAGCATGTCGAAAATGTCATAGTATAGCATGTCGAAAATATCATAGTATAGCATGTCGAAAAAGTCATAGTATAGCATGTCGAAAAAGTCATAGTATAGCATGTCGAAAATATCATAGTAAAGCATGTCGAAAAAAGTCATAATATAGTATGTTGAACAAAAGTGATAAAAATGTCATAGTATAGCATGTCAAAAATATCATAGTATAGTGTGTCGAAATAAGTCATAGTATAGCATGTCGAAAAAAAGTGATTAAAAAGTCATAGTATAGCATGTTGAAAAAAATCATTGTATAGCATGTTGAAAAAAGTCATAGTATAGTATGTCGAAAAAAATAAAAAGGTCATATTATAGCATGTTGAAAATATCATTGTATAACATGTCGAAAGTGTCATAGTATAGCATGTTGAAAATATCATAGTATAGCATGTCGAAAAAGTCATAGTATAGCATGTAGAAAAAGTCATAGTATAGCATGTCGAAAATATCATAGTAAAGCATGTCGAAAAAAAGTCATACTATAGTATGTTGAAAAAAAGTGATAAAAATGTCATAGTATAGAATGTTGAAAAAAGTTATGGAATAGTATGTCGAAATTTTTTTTAATAAAATACTCATAGTATAGCATGTCAAAAATATCATTGTATAGCATTTCGAAAAAGTCATAGTTTAGCATGTCGAAAATATCGTATAGCATGTGAAAAAAGTCATAGTATAGCATGTCGAAAAAGTCATAGTATAGCATGTCAAAAAAGTCATAGTATAGCATGTCGAAAATATCATAGTAAAGCATGTCGAAAAAAGTCATAATATAGTATGTTGACAAAAGTGATAAAAATATCATAGTATAGTGTGTCGAAATAAGTCATAGTATAGCATGTCGAAAAAAAGTGATTAAAAAGTCATAGTATAGCATGTTGAAAAAAATCATTGTATAGCATGTTGAAAAAAGTCATAGTATAGTATGTCGAAAAAAATAAAAAGATCATATTATAGCATGTTGAAAATATCATTGTATAACATGTCGAAAGTGTCATAGTATAGCATGTTGAAAATATCATTGTCTAGCATGTCGAAAAAAGTCATAGTATAGCATGTCGAAAAAGTCATAGTATAGCATGTAGAAAAAGTCATAGTATAGCATGTCGAAAATATCATTGTATAACATGTCGAAAGTGTCATCGTATAGCATGTCGAAAAAGTCATAGTATAGTCGATTATATAGCATTTCGAAAAAGTTATAGTACAATATGTTGAAAAAAGTGATAAAAAGGTCATGGTATAGCATGTCGAAAAAAGTGATAAAAAAGTCATAGTATAGTATGTCGAAACGGATATTAACCTCTTCAAAACACCTGCTTGGGAAGAGACTGACAGGAACAGAACTTTTCTCTTCATCTACTTGAATTTTTCATCCCTGTAAAGTAGGTCTTGAAACCAATTGCATCACATTTGAATTGTGAACCTTCTGTCTTCCAAACGTTCCTTTATCACACTAAGCTATCAGACCTGAATTACTGTTTTCCTCGTATTTGTCTCTTTCACTTAGTATGTTGGACCTCAAAACTTACTGAAAGATATGAGATTTGATCACTCAACCTTGGGTCTTCCAATCAGTCGCTTATCTCTCTAAGCTATCTGACCTGACAGGACAGGTCATGATTTTGGCATATTCGTCCCTTTCACTTAGCATATATCGGACCTCAAAACTTACCGAAATGCATGAGATTTGAAAACTCAACCTTCTTTCTTCAAAAGATTCTCGTATCACCCTCAGCTATCCAAACTGACAGAAAACTTAGTTTTTGGCATATTTGTCTGTGTCACTTAGCATATTGGACCTCAAAACTTACCAAAACTTTGAACACTCAACCTCCTGTCTTCCAATCACACTCCTATCACACTGAGCTACCTGACCTGAGAGAAAGGTTTAGGTTTTCGTTAAGTCATGCTATAGTATGTCGAAAAAAAAGGGATTAAAAAAGTCATAGTATAGTATGTTAAAAAAGTCATAGTACAGCATGTCGAAAAAAAGTGATGAAAAGGTCATAGTATAGCTTCTCAAAAAAAGTCATAGTATAGTATGTCGAAAAAAGTCATAGTATAGTATGTCAAAAAAAAGGGATCAAAAAGTCATTGTATAGCATGTTGAAAAAAGTCATAGTATAGTATGTCGAAAAAAATAAAAAGGTCATATTATAGCATGTTCAAAATATCATTGTATAGCATGTCGAAAGTGTCATAGTATAGCATGTTGAAAATATCATCGTATAGCATGTCGAAAAAAGTCATAGTATAGCATGTCGAAAAAGTCATGGTATAGTATGTCGACATTTTTTTAATAAAAAAGTCATAGTATAGTATGTTGAAAAAAGTCATAGTATAGCATGTCAAAAAGTCATAGTATAGCATGTCGAAAAAGTCATAGTATAGCATGTCGAAAATATCATAGTAAAGCATGTCGAAAAAAGTCATAATATAGTATGTTGACAAAAGTGATAAAAATATCATAGTATAGTGTGTCGAAATAAGTCATAGTATAGCATGTCGAAAAAAAGTGATTAAAAAGTCATAGTATAGCATGTTGAAAAAAATCATTGTATAGCATGTTGAAAAAAGTCATAGTATAGTATGTCGAAAAAAATAAAAAGATCATATTATAGCATGTTGAAAATATCATTGTATAACATGTCGAAAGTGTCATAGTATAGCATGTTGAAAATATCATTGTATAGCATGTCGAAAAAAGTCATAGTATAGCATGTCGAAAAAGTCATAGTATAGCATGTAGAAAAAGTCATAGTATAGCATGTCGAAAATATCATTGTATAACATGTCGAAAGTGTCATCGTATAGCATGTCGAAAAAGTCATAGTATAGTATGTCGAAAAAGTGGAAAGGTCATAGTATAGAAAAAAAGTGATGACGGTGTGTATATGTGTATAGCACATTTCAGCAACAGGGCAATTCAAAGTGCTTTACATAAAAACGATTAAAATACAAGAATAAAAGTTACAGTGCAGTATAAGAAATCAAACATTGAAGAGCAGTTAAAAACAGTTACAAATATAAAAGCAGATAAAAAACGAGATTTTATGGTGCTAGTATGGGACAATGTATAAGCCGTTGATCTATACATGTATAGCAAGTATAGAATGTCTAAAAAGTCATAGTATAGCTTGTCTAAAATATCATAGTACAGCATGTCGAAAAAAAATAATGAAAAAGTTATAGTATAGCATGTCGAAAAAGTCATAGTATAGCATGTCAAAAAAGTCATAGCAGAGTATTTCAAAAAAAGTGATAAAATAGTCATAGTATAGTGTGTTGAAAAAAGTCATAGTTTAGCATGTCAAAAAAAGTCATAGTATAGTATGTAAAAAAAAAGTGATTAAAAAAGGTCCAAAAAAAGTGATAAAAGAGTGATTATATAGCATTTCGAAAAAGTTATAGTACAATATGTTGAAAAAAGTGATAAAAAGGTCATGGTATAGCATGTCGAAAAAAGTGATAAAAAAGTCATAGTATAGTATGTCGAAACGGATATTAACCTCTTCAAAACACCTGCTTGGGAAGAGACTGACAGGAACAGAACTTTTCTCTTCATCTACTTGAATTTTTCATCCCTGTAAAGTAGGTCTTGAAACCAATTGCATCACATTTGAATTGTGAACCTTCTGTCTTCCAAACGTTCCTTTATCACACTAAGCTATCAGACCTGAATTACTGTTTTCCTCGTATTTGTCTCTTTCACTTAGTATGTTGGACCTCAAAACTTACTGAAAGATATGAGATTTGATCACTCAACCTTGGGTCTTCCAATCAGTCGCTTATCTCTCTAAGCTATCTGACCTGACAGGACAGGTCATGATTTTGGCATATTCGTCCCTTTCACTTAGCATATATCGGACCTCAAAACTTACCGAAATGCATGAGATTTGAAAACTCAACCTTCTTTCTTCAAAAGATTCTCGTATCACCCTCAGCTATCCAAACTGACAGAAAACTTAGTTTTTGGCATATTTGTCTGTGTCACTTAGCATATTGGACCTCAAAACTTACCAAAACTTTGAACACTCAACCTCCTGTCTTCCAATCACACTCCTATCACACTGAGCTACCTGACCTGAGAGAAAGGTTTAGGTTTTCGTTAAGTCATGCTATAGTATGTCGAAAAAAAAGGGATTAAAAAAGTCATAGTATAGTATGTTAAAAAGTCATAGTACAGCATGTCGAAAAAAAGTGATGAAAAGGTCATAGTATAGCTTCTCAAAAAAGTCATAGTATAGTATGTCGAAAAAAGTCATAGTATAGTATGTCAAAAAAAAGGGATCAAAAAGTCATTGTATAGCATGTTGAAAAAAGTCATAGTATAGTATGTCGAAAAAAATAAAAAGGTCATATTATAGCATGTTCAAAATATCATTGTATAGCATGTCGAAAGTGTCATAGTATAGCATGTTGAAAATATCATCGTATAGCATGTCGAAAAAAGTCATAGTATAGCATGTCGAAAAAGTCATGGTATAGTATGTCGACATTTTTTTAATAAAAAAGTCATAGTATAGTATGTTGAAAAAAGTCATAGTATAGCATGTCAAAAAGTCATAGTATAGCATGTCGAAAAAGTCATAGTATAGCATGTCGAAAATATCATAGTAAAGCATGTCGAAAAAAGTCATAATATAGTATGTTGACAAAAGTGATAAAAATATCATAGTATAGTGTGTCGAAATAAGTCATAGTATAGCATGTCGAAAAAAAGTGATTAAAAAGTCATAGTATAGCATGTTGAAAAAAATCATTGTATAGCATGTTGAAAAAAGTCATAGTATAGTATGTCGAAAAAAATAAAAAGATCATATTATAGCATGTTGAAAATATCATTGTATAACATGTCGAAAGTGTCATAGTATAGCATGTTGAAAATATCATTGTATAGCATGTCGAAAAAAGTCATAGTATAGCATGTCGAAAAAGTCATAGTATAGCATGTAGAAAAAGTCATAGTATAGCATGTCGAAAATATCATTGTATAACATGTCGAAAGTGTCATCGTATAGCATGTCGAAAAAGTCATAGTATAGTATGTCGAAAAAGTGGAAAGGTCATAGTATAGAAAAAAAGTGATGACGGTGTGTATATGTGTATAGCACATTTCAGCAACAGGGCAATTCAAAGTGCTTTACATAAAAACGATTAAAATACAAGAATAAAAGTTACAGTGCAGTATAAGAAATCAAACATTGAAGAGCAGTTAAAAACAGTTACAAATATAAAAGCAGATAAAAAACGAGATTTTATGGTGCTAGTATGGGACAATGTATAAGCCGTTGATCTATACATGTATAGCAAGTATAGAATGTCTAAAAAGTCATAGTATAGCTTGTCTAAAATATCATAGTACAGCATGTCGAAAAAAAATAATGAAAAAGTTATAGTATAGCATGTCGAAAAAGTCATAGTATAGCATGTCAAAAAAGTCATAGCAGAGTATTTCAAAAAAAGTGATAAAATAGTCATAGTATAGTGTGTTGAAAAAAGTCATAGTTTAGTATGTAAAAAAAAAGTGATTAAAAAAGGTCCAAAAAAAGTGATAAAAGAGTGATTATATAGCATTTCGAAAAAGTTATAGTACAATATGTTGAAAAAAGTGATAAAAAGGTCATGGTATAGCATGTCGAAAAAAGTGATAAAAAAGTCATAGTATAGTATGTCCAAACGGATATTAACCTCTTCAAAACACCTGCTTGGGAAGAGACTGACAGGAACAGAACTTTTCTCTTCATCTACTTGAATTTTTCATCCCTGTAAAGTAGGTCTTGAAACCAATTGCATCACATTTGAATTGTGAACCTTCTGTCTTCCAAACGTTCCTTTATCACACTAAGCTATCAGACCTGAATTACTGTTTTCCTCGTATTTGTCTCTTTCACTTAGTATGTTGGACCTCAAAACTTACTGAAAGATATGAGATTTGATCACTCAACCTTGGGTCTTCCAATCAGTCGCTTATCTCTCTAAGCTATCTGACCTGACAGAACAGGTCATGATTTTGGCATATTCGTCCCTTTCACTTAGCATATATCGGACCTCAAAACTTACCGAAATGCATGAGATTTGAAAACTCAACCTTCTTTCTTCAAAAGATTCTCGTATCACCCTCAGCTATCCAAACTGACAGAAAACTTAGTTTTTGGCATATTTGTCTGTGTCACTTAGCATATTGGACCTCAAAACTTACCAAAACTTTGAACACTCAACCTCCTGTCTTCCAATCACACTCCTATCACACTGAGCTACCTGACCTGAGAGAAAGGTTTAGGTTTTCGTTAAGTCATGCTATAGTATGTCGAAAAAAAAGGGATTAAAAAAGTCATAGTATAGTATGTTAAAAAAGTCATAGTACAGCATGTCGAAAAAAAGTGATGAAAAGGTCATAGTATAGCTTCTCAAAAAAAGTCATAGTATAGTATGTCGAAAAAAGTCATAGTATAGTATGTCAAAAAAAGGGATCAAAAAGTCATTGTATAGCATGTTGAAAAAAGTCATAGTATAGTATGTCGAAAAAAATAAAAAGGTCATATTATAGCATGTTCAAAATATCATTGTATAGCATGTCGAAAGTGTCATAGTATAGCATGTTGAAAATATCATCGTATAGCATGTCGAAAAAAGTCATAGTATAGCATGTCGAAAAAGTCATGGTATAGTATGTCGACATTTTTTTAATAAAAAAGTCATAGTATAGTATGTTGAAAAAAGTCATAGTATAGCATGTCAAAAAGTCATAGTATAGCATGTCGAAAAAGTCATAGTATAGCATGTCGAAAATATCATAGTAAAGCATGTCGAAAAAAGTCATAATATAGTATGTTGACAAAAGTGATAAAAATATCATAGTATAGTGTGTCGAAATAAGTCATAGTATAGCATGTCGAAAAAAAGTGATTAAAAAGTCATAGTATAGCATGTTGAAAAAAATCATTGTATAGCATGTTGAAAAAAATCATTGTATAGCATGTTGAAAAAAGTCATAGTATAGTATGTCGAAAAAAATAAAAAGATCATATTATAGCATGTTGAAAATATCATTGTATAACATGTCGAAAGTGTCATAGTATAGCATGTTGAAAATATCATTGTATAGCATGTCGAAAAAAGTCATAGTATAGCATGTCGAAAAAGTCATAGTATAGCATGTAGAAAAAGTCATAGTATAGCATGTCGAAAATATCATTGTATAACATGTCGAAAGTGTCATCGTATAGCATGTCGAAAAAGTCATAGTATAGTATGTCGAAAAAGTGGAAAGGTCATAGTATAGAAAAAAAGTGATGACGGTGTGTATATGTGTATAGCACATTTCAGCAACAGGGCAATTCAAAGTGCTTTACTTAAAAACGATTAAAATACAAGAATAAAAGTTACAGTGCAGTATAAGAAATCAAACATTGAAGAGCAGTTAAAAACAGTTACAAATATAAAAGCAGATAAAATACGAGATTTTATGGTGCTAGTATGGGACAATGTATAAGCCGTTGATCTATACACGTTTAGCAAGTATAGAATGTCTAAAAAGTCATAGTATAGCATGTCTAAAATATCATAGTAAAGCATGTCTACAATATAGTATAGCATGTCGAAAAAAGTCATAGTAAAGTATGTTGAAAAAAAATAATGAAAAAGTTATAGTATAGCATGTCGAAAAAGTCATAGTATAGCATGTCAAAAAAAGTCATAGCAGAGTATTTCAAAAAAAGTGATAAAATAGTCATAATATAGTATGTCGAAAAAGTCATAGTATAGTATGTCGAAAAAAGTGATAAAAAAGTCATAGTATAGTGTGTTGAAAAAAGTCAAAGTTTAGCATGTCAAAAAAAGTCATAGTATAGTATGTCAAAAAAAAGTGATTAAAAAAGTTCCAAAAAAAGTGATAAAAGAGTGATTATATAGCATTTCGAAAAAGTTATAGTACAGTATGTTGAAAAAAGTGATAAAAAGGTCATGGTATAGCATGTCGAAAAAAGTGATAAAAAAGTCATAGTATAGCATGTCGAAAAAGACATAGTATAGTATGGTGAAAAAAAGTGATTAAAAGTCATAGTATAGCATGTTCAAAAAAGTCATAGTATAGTATGTCGAGAAAAGTCATAGTATAGTATCTCAAAAAAGTGATGAAACAGTCATAGTATAGTACGTCGAAAAAGTCATAGTATGGCATGTTGAAAAAAGTCATGGTATAGTATTTGAAAAAAAGTGATAAAATTGTCATAGTATAGCATGTCAAAAAAGTCATAGTATAGTATGTCGAAAAAAGTGAAAAAGTCATAGTATAGGATATTGAAAAAAAGTGGGAGAAAAGTAATGATATAGAATGTCGAAAAGGGCATTAATCTCTTCAAAGCAATTGCTTGGGAAAGAGAGTGACATAAACAGAACTTTTCTCTTCATCTACTTGAATTTTTCATCCCTGTAAAGTAGGTCTTGAAACCACCCTGTAAGATTTTAACACTCAACCTTCTGTCTTCCAAACATTTCTTTATCACACTAAGCTATCTAACCTGAAACACTAGAACCTTTGTATGTTGGACCTCAAAACTTAAAAAAAATTAGATTTGATCTCCCAACCTTGTGTCTTCCAATCATTCTCTTATCTGTCTAAGCTATCTGTCCTGACAGAAAATGTCAAATTTTTGTTAAAAAGTCATTCTATAACATGTCGAAAAAAGTCATAGTATATTGAAAAAAGTTCTTTAAAAGTTATAGTATAGTATGTCAAATAAAAGTGATGAAACGTCATAGTATAGCATGTCGAAAGAAGTCATAGTATAACATGTCGAAATAGTCATAGTATAGTATGTTGAAAAAAGTGATAAAAAAGTCAAAGTATAGTATGTCGAAAAAGTCATAGTATAGCATGTCAAAAATATAGTATAGCATGTCAAAAAAGTCATAGTATAGTATGTCGAAAAAAGTGAAAAAGTCATAGTTTAGCATGTTGAAAAAGTCATAGTATATAATGTCAAAAAAGTCATAGTATAGTATGGCGAAAAAAGTTATCAAAAATAAGAGTATAGTATTTCGAAAAAAGTGATAAAAAAGTCATAGTAGCATAGTAGCATGTAGCATAGTATAGCATGTCGAAAAAGTCATAGTATAGTATGTCGAATCAGCATTCACACAACTAGCCCTTTGATTAGTATATGCCAAGCACAGCCTATTTCATGGAGATGTGCAGATAAATGTCACTGGGCCACTTGTTGGGGTGATGAGGCCTGAAAACAGCTATACTTGATATTTGTGTAGCAATATATGAAATGACAATGTGAAAAACACAGGCTTTAGAGAGCTATAGAGTAAGTTTCAGCTCACTGTTTTATTTGTGCAGACTGCAACTTTACTGTTTTGGTTTACTCTCATGGCTCTCATAGCACAATTTCCAGGAACAGCAGGCAGATGATGTCAGTGCAAATACTCTCAAAGCTCACTGTACACTTCCTGCTCAGCAAAGGACAAACAGACACAGTTATCAGCTAAACAGTCAGATGTTTACCAAAGGAGAGACCAAAACAGAGATAAAGGAGAGTAAATATTAGACACAAGTTTGCCATATCACCATAAAAGGTGATATTTATGTTGTGTTGGCCAGAACATATGAGTTATTGAAATCTTAACATTATGAATGTTTCAGGTGTTAAAGGTGATGAAGAAGCCAAGTCAGAGTGAATAGTGCAAACTGTGGGCTCAGCAATTTCTGAATAAATAAATCCCTGTTTTGCTACTCCAAATTGCTTGGCCACCCTGATCAAAACAGTGTTACATTTGCTGTTCAACACACACAGT